>NC_142407.1:13246320-13546320 GCF_059441095.1 Idiotropiscis lumnitzeri
ATGAGTGAATATTTATTTGTACTCGTCAGGTGGGTGAGAAACGATCCAGAACTCAGCGTGGGCCAGACTGTCAAGCAGCTTATATTTACAAACTCGGATGCATGGAGAGATAAAATATATATTTTAAAAAAAGAATCAAATGCATTATACAAATGTTCTCGAGTTTTATGCTGAGTATTTTTTAATTTTTTAATTTTATATCTTGACCGACAGTCTGCAAAGCCGACGGAGAACAGTCACAGTGGGACGTTATATAAAATCTCTCGCCCATTAAAAATGACGTAACTGAAATTGCGTTTTGGTGCGTCGTGCACTCATTGAAATGCTGAATGAAGAATTTCAACTTTAGGGAACTATTTCAATCCATTTGACGTCTTTTGTGACTTCCATGATCAGTCAGATATTTTCTATAATGTTGCGGCTGAGCTGGAGCCATGCAGTCACTTTTCATAAAAGTTCAAGATCATTCTTTTTATCTATCCATTTTTACGCCCAATGTTGTTCGAGTTTGATTTCCAGCGTCCCGTTTCTGACCTTGTAGAGGCAGAGGTCAATGACCTGCGAGCAGACGTCCCTCAGGTCGGTGCACACGAGCAGGCGGCTGTGGATGAAGGCGCAAAGCTCCTCGTTGCTCATCGTGTCCCACACGCCGTCGCAGGCGAGCACCAGGAACTCATCGGCCGGCGAACGTTCCACCACGCACACCTCCGGCTCGGGCGAGACCATTTGCTCGTTGGCTGACCTGTTCTCCGCCCCCTTGTAGCTGAAGTCGCCCAGCGCTCGGGAAACGGCCAATGAGCCGTTGATACGTTGGAGGGACACGGATCCTCCGGCGCTCTCGATGCGCGCCTTCTCCAGAGGGCAGTAAGGTTTGTGGTCCTCGGTGGAGAAGCAAACCTGACCCGAGCGACATAGCACGGCCCGAGAGTCGCCGCAGTTGGCGAAGTAGATGTTGTAGGGCGAGAGGAGGGCGGCGACGGCGGTGGTCCCGCCTCTCTCCCACCCTTCTCGGCGGGCCACGGCGTGGAGATGCTTGTCCGTTTGCAGGAAGCCTTCAGTTAGGGCCGCTTTCACCCTGACGTGGTCGTCGTCCGGCCCCAGGCCACCTGTCAACGCAAACACAACGGCAAATGACAATTGACACTTTTTAAAAAAAAAAGAAATCCAAATTCAAAGACCATATTAGTTGGATGCCTTGGGTGTCTCGTTTGACTGTTTTTCTGCATTTTGCAGGAGAAGAAGCAAATTCAAAGAAAAAAGAAAGCGATTTGAACAGTCAGAGGAGAAATATACTTTTATATTTTCTTCCACATGAATTCAAAGATTTTATTCAAGTCGATATCAGTTCCAAGCTTCGTAAAAAAAAAAAAATCGGAATTGAAAAACGATGAGTTATGTCAATTTTTGCGATCCATTTTTTTCCCCCAAAATTAAATATGATTTTAGAAGATGTGTTGCTCTGGTATAGGACTTGTTGTTGAGATCAGGAAATAAAAACAGGAAAGTTCATTTGGTTATATAACAATGATATATTTAAATGTGCCGTTAAATTGAAATGAGCACCAAACAACTTCTGGTACTCGTTTGTGTCTGCAGCCTTAAAAATCGCATTCTACTACGAAAAAACATTTCAGTTTGATCACGTTATCATCGACAGTCCTATTTTCTTTTGTTTTGGATTTGCGGGAGGCAGACGAGTGCATGCTGTCGTCATTCCTGAGCACGTGCGCGTGCGCTTCACCTGTGGCCAGGATGTGACCCAAAAGATGCTGCGAGCAGTGCTGCGCCACCGCGTTCCCCGCATGTCCATCGAACACAGCGAAGAAGCTCCAGTCGGCCAGCTCCCCCCCCATCTGAGGCACGCAGTTGTGGTAGTCCTCCATGTTGGCCCTCCAGCCTTGCATGCTCGCCAGGGCGTAAGTGAGCCCCCAGCGGGCGCAACCCTCCTCGGCCAGCTTGTCCAACACGGGCCGGTCCAAGTAGGGGCTGGGAATGACCTCCTCCTTCTCCCCCTCCCCGGTCTGCTCCCCCTCGGACGCTCCTCCCCGGCCCCCCTTGAAGAATGAGCTGACCCTCTTCTCCGTCTCTTTGACCAGCTGCCGCACGAACGCGGGCATCTCCACGCTTCCCTTCCTCGACGTCCTCATGCTTCATATGTTGTGTTTACAGCTGGTAGCGAGGCCTGCCGCTGCCGCTGCCGCTGCCGCTGCCGCTGCCGCTGCCGCTGCCGCTGCCGCTGCCGCTGCCGCTGCCGCTGCCGCTGCCGCTGCCGCTGCCGCTGCCGCTGCCGCTGCCGCTGCCGCTGCCGCTGCCGCTGCCGCTGCCGCTGCCGCTGCCGCCGGGATCTCCTCAGTGCATGGCTGCTTCATCTGAGGAATGTTCTCACATCCCTCTCCTCGCTCATCTCCTCACGGGAGACGTCACTAAGCGCCGCTCTCTCCTCCACGCATCGTCACTCTCCTCTGCCTCAATTTCACCTTTTCCTCCGCTTTTTTTTTTCTTTCTTTCAAGGCCTGTCTCTTTGCCTTGTTATGCTTGCTCTGCCTGCTCCGGGATTGGTCGGCTATTTCTGTGCACCAATCCCCAGCCCGCCTCATGTTGGAGCGTAGCCTTGCTCGCGTCGCAGTCTTCCTGTGGGTGCCGTGGCCCCTCCCACTTTGCGATAAACCCAACCTTTGATCAGGTTGGATTATAGGATCACAGCATGTTGGATTAGGGGGCGGCCGGCCATTTGGATCACTTCGTGATGGAAGAAAGGACGTAAACACAAAGACAGTGGCTGGTGGCGGGAATTTTAAAAAGACACCATATTACACCGAATGTGTTAAAATGACACTTCTAGAGTTAGAATCAACCCCCAAAAATGTAACCCTGAAATTTTAACACCAATTTTTGCCCTGTGGGTTTCAACTTCTATTGCCAAAAATGTTGGCGATGACTGTATTGCTGCAAATGTTTTTTCCATGACATTTTTAAAAAAATCTTCTGGGCAATTTGGTATCTGCTCAAAGTTGGAAACAACACCATCCACCAAGCCTTGCACTTTTTACACCACTTATTCTGTTTCGCAGGCACATAAGAGACAGACAAGAATTCACACTCACATTCACACCATCACTAAGCGGCAACTGAATCCATGCTGTCGACACGAAAATTAGAACAGTGATTGATAAGAAGAAAAAACACACCCTTTAAGCAATGACTATCTGGACGTAAACGACATAGAGCAATTTATATCGACATAATGTGGCAGATGTTCTTTATGCACAGCCAAGCACAACCGAAGTGAGTCTCTGCGCTTCGTGAGGACTTTGCTTCATTTGCATCTGTATTATACTGCCTCCCAGTGGCCAGGGTGGGCACTGCAGGAGGAGCAGCACAATGAATTCAATGGAAGCATTAAATCATGATGCACCAACTGATTACTTTGTTTCACATTGCACTAATCTCGTTACTCTATGTTTGATTAAATTACAATAGTGTTAGTTTCCTAACGACAACACCAATCGAATATAAAAACACATTTTTATTGGGTGTTTTGAGGAAGCGGTGCAGATTAATGGCACTTCACGGTGGGGCGCACACCTTTACTGTGAGGTGTGTGTTTTATCACTTTGTTCGAGATGACGCTCATTTTAGAATTTTACCAAAATTCTATTCCAGATTAAATGTGAACTCGCTATCCAGCTGCAGGAGAGATGACCTCACAAACGTCTTTAATAAGGAGGACAGATGAAAGTTGTCCGCGACGGCCTCCAGTCGGCCACCAAAGCTGAGGGATGAGTTCATGCTGATGTCTCAAGTTGCCAATTTGTGCGTGCGGGCGCGTGTGTGCGTGCATGCATGTATGTGTATCCAAAGTGGGGCCATCCAATACGGGATAAAATTAGGCCAGGGCGTCCTTATATTGCTGACAGAGCGGCGGTGGCCAAAAAAAGCCTGCGGCGTTGCACATCCGACAAGAAGGAGAGAGAGGAGAGCAAGCACAAGCAGGACCTCCGCTGAAATGGCCAGCAAACGTAAGGAAACAATTGGTGGCACGCTTTGAAGTTGAAAGCGGTCACGCTGTCATTCAGTCAGGCTGTCAGGTGCATGCGCAAAATGGGAAGCTCGTTTATTTCGTCGGTGCACAAAGGTGTGAGAGCACACGCTGGTCACATTTTTGGGTTGGTTTTGTGAAGTCGGGGCATGTGAGAAGGCTTTTCCCCAGGGTTGCGTTTCATTGCGTGCTCTATAAAGAAAGGCTTAATGCGATGACAAATTACGCAATAACCGTTATCTGCAGTTGTTCTAACAGACTTGAGACAGTCTGAAATTAAATTTTGCTTTTGCTGTGTGTCATGTTTAGGTCACGTTTCATATTTATCAGCTTCATATTTTAAAGTCATGAGAGCTGTTTGAGAATTACACACAAAATGACGCACTTCCCTGCCCACAAAAAAATGATATTAAAAAAATATCGACGGAAAACTAAAGAACAAGTACTTGATTATCACATGAACAAACATTGTCATTTTACAGAACAGTATGTATTTTTTTATTATATTTACAGCCTTGGTTCACTTGAAAGGTTTTAAAGCTATGCAATTTATAATTATTATTATTATTTATTATTATCATTATTATTATTAGGCATCGTATTTCATTTTGTCCCATCACAATACACCAAAGAGTCACTCGCATGATGATTGGTTTCGCACCATTTTTATACACAAGGCCCTTTCCGTTGCAAGTTTGCAACCCATTAATTTAATTTAATTTAATTTAATTTAAATTAATTTAATTTAATTTAATTTAATTTAATTTAATTTAGTCTAAAAGGTAATGAATCCAAATTAATTATTTACATAGACCACTTGAAATAATTAAATGAAAAGAAATCATTTGACATGAAGTTGAACATTTCCGAATGTGTACGTTACGTTTGCAGTGACGGACCTGGTCTACTGGCGGAGCACGGCCAGGACCGGTGTGGTGTTCACGGGCTTGGTGGTGTGTCTGGCCAGTCTGTTCCAGCTGAGCGCCATCACTCTGCTCTCTCACATTTGTTTGGGCGTGATGTGCGTCACCTTCCCCCTGCGCCTCTACTACAAGCTGCTGGAGCTGCTGCGCTGGAACCCGGGGCTGCATCCTTTCCAGTGAGTCCATTAATGTTGCTTTGATTGGCGGAACAAAGAGAGGAAGGTAACGTTACTGAAAGTTCACCTTTGGATTATCTACACAGTTACAATTTAAAGACTGGGTTGTATTTTCGTGAAATGAAGGCAGGTTAGTTGATAATTTTCCAGATGATGGTCAATCTGGGAGTGAGAGGTCTGCGCCGCTGTGGGAGTGATCACAGCCAACGGTGATCAAGCAAGTTATCCATCCAGTTGATGATCATGATAATAATTTTCCCATTCAATTTCCGTTATGGTATTTTTGCCACCTAAATGCCTAATTTATGCTGAGAACGTAAATTCAGAGTTCTTATAAATTGATTCTTTCGCTCGCATATTTTTCCACACTACACCAATTATGTGGGTAGAAAGGGAGAGATTCCAATGGAACCATATCGATTATTCCTAATTATCCATATTTAAAACACGAAATATGTTTCCAGGTCATATCTGGACTACGACAGCTCTCTGACAGACAAGGAGACGGTGATGCTGGTGGAGGAAGTGGTGCTGCTCATAGCGTTCGCCGTCACAGAGCTCAAACGTCTTCTTTTCATTGACAACGTGCTTGACTCGCTCAAGGTCCGAATTTGGGTTGTTTGAAAGCAAAAGATGACAAACGCCGACTGATTTGATACCAGTATGTTTTTTGTTTTTTTTCCTTCTCTCAGTTTGTTTTGCTGCTGTACCTGCTGACCTATGTCGGCGTTCTTACTGCCGGACTGACTCTGGTCATAACTGGTGAGTTCAGGAAATGTTTTGTGGTTCTTTTATCACTAGAAACAAATAACATGAAAATGTTTTTTACCTCCACGAGTACAACTTTGCATCAGCAAAAAAAACAAAAAAAAACGTTCTTGTTACAAGACCAAGATAAATCATTTCAAAGCTTTTACCACCATTAATGTGCCCTAAAACGTGTACAACTCAATTGAAAAAAAAAAAAAAGGGTGGTTGCAAAAGTGTGCACACCCTCACATTTTCACTTTGTTAAACGGGAGTTTGCACACAAACTACCAAGCACCTCAGATCAAGTTCAGATGTTCTAGTAGGCTTTTTTGTGGTATTTCGGTCGTCACGACAGCACGAGCCATGCTCGGCAGAGAGCTTCCAGAGATTTCATTGTTCAAAGGGATTAGACAGGAAAAGGTTGGATACTTTCACTGTATTGAAAAGTATCGTCCACATTTGGTTCTCAGTCACCACGTCAAAATAAAACACCGTTTACTGCACGTCTAGTTGATTTCAACATCAATATATTTTGTGTTACAGCTGTCATTGTTCTCTTTTCCTTTCCCCTGCTCTACAAAAAACAGCAGGTAAGATTTAGCACGTATGCATCTTATTGGAAAGATACTCACGAGCCACAACATTAGGTACACGTGCACAATTGAACAACATCCACAATTTTTTGGGATATAGCACTTGTCTTGAAAAGTAGGTTGTGCAAGTGTAGCGTTCCTAATAGTGTGACCAGGTGACGTAGAAATATGGTCTAAACGTTTCCACCCTTCCAGGTGAGGATAAGGAGGATTGTCAGAGTTTTCAAAGCTTTTGAGAAGAAAATCAAAACGTGGTAAGTAATATAGTGACACAATTACATACAGTATTTACAGAAACTAATATGGGCCATGATGTGGTGCTACATCTCGTGTCAGGTGCCTCGGGGTGCGCGATGCAGTCAAATCGGCTCGTGCGCAAGTCGCCAACTCCAAACAGAAAGTGAAGGCAAAGTAAAGAGCGTACGCAAGATGTTTCCATGCGTCCAAATGATGGTGGTGATGATGAGGGTGCCGCATCCCTCCATGAGTCCACCATGACGTTGGTTTTGGAGCACCCATCTAATCGATGCTGACAGCTCAAACAAAGCTGCCATTCATTAGGAGGGCATGTGTGAGGAGAAAGGAATTTTACTTTGTGTGGGCAAACAACTTCACACATCCACTTCAGTCAGGGACGGCATGCACACAAGATCACTGTTCTTCTTTTTTTCTTTCTTTCTTTTTTTTTTTTTTTAAAGTGGCAACAGGTCTATTTTTACATTAGCCCAATCACTGTGTCCCTGTTACGATGCAAAATGAAGCTTTGTGGATTTTTTTTTTATCAATCGAATGAAACTGAACCACACCTGACAATCACGATGCATTTAACGATTTAATTTTAATCCTTTATAACACTCAAAACTTCAATCACTCGTAATCGCAAATCATTGAAATGAATGGAAATTTCATTATTCCACAGCACCCTCCAAAAAAAAAATGTAATGTAATTCTGTCGTGCAGTAATTACACAATTACAGGATTTTTTGTTGTTGTTGTTGTCACACTTTACATCAGTTGTAGGGCAATTGTGCCACTGCCCGCCTCAGCCATCTGGGGGCAGTATAGGGCAAACGGATGCATATCCTGTACATGGACGTTTGTACAGTATAGACATCTCAGATAAGCTCAGCACCTCGCAGAGGATAAAGAATATGACAAAGAGTACTGTTAATTTGAAAGCCTGAATTTGGTGACGCATCATTTGCGTCCAAATATCATGCTTTAAGGGTTATACATGCATTTTGTGTTAGCATCTGGACAAAAGGCTAAGCTATGTGATTGATTTAAATGGTGTCATTCGCTTTGTTTTCCTTTTTGCTGAGTATGCTTTATTCTGCTACATCACTGGTGATGAAGACAGAAAAAAAATAGGCTTCGTTCTGTTAAAGTTGAGCAGGCAGAATGATGCACACTAAAAAACAGCATCAACTTGTAATTTTTCTCTTCAGCAAACTTGCATTATTGATGAATTGTTAACGTTCTGCAAAAGTATGCTCGTATAACACTGATGACCCCATACTGTACTAAAACTAACAGTCTTAAGGAGCTAATGGATCAGCCAGAATGTAAGGAGTTTTTTTGTTTTGGGGAAAGCACACACCCTTTTTATACAAGGCATTTATGAAGAATAAAATGAAAACATACCATCAGAGATTCGTTCTTTTTACCTTTGATTCCTGGCTGGTGTTCTTCTTTCTGTAATAAAAAGCAACAAAAAAAAAAGAGTCATATTTGATTTGATTCATTCTGATTTAAATTGTCCATTTTATTTTCTGTACAGTTGCACTGATTAAAATAAATAAATAAATAATAAAAACAAACTTGTGACCTCCAAATAGGAAAGTAAACAAAAAAAACTGACCTGGCGAGTGGTATCTGTTGTAGTTCTTCATGCGCCCACTGGATGTCGCTGTTGGAAAGTGTCAGTATGGATAATGGGGCGAGGCTCGGTGTTGCTTTGACAAATCGGTTGCAAAGTGGACTCACGAATGGATGCTGACGGTCACAGTCAAGTTTAGTATGGTTGCAACGTCATTAGAAAAAGTGCCAGTAGACTCCTCAGACAGTCACAAAGTCTTCTACCTCTATATCCGCGATGTTCCCACGCTTAGCAACTCACGACTGTCACACACAGAGGGTGGAATGTGACTGTCACCTTGAAATTAAATCTCAGCAAACCTTCTCCATAGTTCAACAATTTCTCAGATGACGAGAGACTTCGTTTCTTGTTTCTGGGCAGAACTTTCACCGCTTGGAACAGCTTACACAAAGCAAACAACAACAACAAACAGGAGAGGACAAAAGTAAGGCCAGTGGGCCACATTGGGCCCACTGCACAGTGAGGGTTACGATTACAAGCAGCCCCAAATTGTCACGCTAAAGAGACATGTTGATTGTTTATGTCACACTTTATTTATGCGCATTAACATTAGAGATCCAACTATTTCTACACAAGCAATTAAAAAAGTACATTGTCCATAATATGTCTCCTTACAAAATATTCCAGTAGCTGTAAAAGGCAGTGGTTGTAATATTTTTAATTATAAGGTGTAATTTGCTGTCTGACAAAAGAAAATAGCAAACATAAGCACAGATGGTCTCAATGGACCTCGGCAGTTGTGATGTGTTTTGCTCCGATGACACGCTTCAGGACACTGTTGTCATGATGACATGAGAATGAAAAGCAATGATCGTCTTGAGACGCCTCCATTCAAATTAGGAGCATTTGTATGTGCGCAGACTTGCCACACATGCCGATCATGAGCGGACATTGGCACTTTTGCTTAGCTAAGCTAACAAATGGAGCATACGGTGACACTGTGGCAAATATCAAAATTATGTAAGTAATTGACGAGTCCACTTCCAAAATGGAACGGCCGTATTTAATACGTCAGACGTCAAAAATCGATTGTCACTTCTAATTATCAGCAGTTGTAAAGAAAAGGACGTCAATAGGCAGCAAAATGCTGTAAAATGAACTTAAGGTGCATGTTCTTAAAAGTGAAGTGAAAGCAAAAGTCAAGTGCAATTTGGACCTCCACTTGTCTAAAAAGGTTGAAGGCAAAATGGCCGCCCTGAGATGGATACAAAGGGGTGCGTTAGTCTTCGGAATTCTTATTCCACAAACCGGTGTTGAGACTGGTGGGGGCACATGCGACCTATTTCCGCAAAGATTTTGGACTTGATTTGCGATTTTGACGCTCTACAAGAAGGCGAGTTCGACCTCCGATGCTTCCAGATGTTTCCTCGTCTGGCTCGGTAGACAGACGCAAGCTGCTCAAAGCTTGACGGCGTTCAAAGCGAGCGGCGGCGGCCTGACGTGGCGTCACATCACACGTAGTGTTCGCGGTGGTTGATGTACACTCGCTCCGACCCGCTCTGATGACAAACCCACTCCAGGCGGGACGGCTGCGAGGGGCTTCGTCTCCCCGCCGCCGGGGCGGGGCGCCTCTCGGTGGCCTCGTACCTCTGCTCGGCGGCTCTGCGGCTCTGCAGGTGGACGTCCGCCAGCGTGTGGGGAAAGCGCCATCATTAACGTCACGGTGAGGAGGAGGAGGAGGGGGGGGTGTTGGGGGGGGGCTTTACCTGACACAGCCAGGCCACCTGGGATGCATGGACACCCAAAGGAACAGCAGGCGCTCGCTCAGAGTACGGCGGAGGAGGTTTGTGTGTCGGAGGAAGGTCAATCCTTCAGAGGATTTCATAAAAACATAAATGTCAATCACAAGGAAAGAATGCCGCATTTGGAAAGTCGTGACAATCATTAAATGTTTGGCTAATTATTATAAGACTTCCAAGTTTCATGATTTCATGACGACGGCGTGATTCTGATGAGGACGCCAAATGCACTTTGTCGTAAAAATTGACACGAAATGCTTTTCGCTTTCAAGATTCCGGTGGATGCTGCGCTCGACATCTTTTTTTTTTTTCCACTCTTGTGTGAGATGGAGGAGGGTGGCGAGGCCTGCCCCTGCGGTCCCAACGGGACAGTCAGCCACAGTCACGCTTAAGATGCTAACTTGGTTACAGCCTTGCAGGATGCACGGCTCTGCAGTGTCACCGGGCCGATGCACACCTTCCACCTTCAACTGCTTTTGGTAGACAAAAACAGCGCTGGAGGAATATGGAGGATTGTTACGAACGCTAAAATTCGCAGTTAGTTGAAAGTGGAAGTCAAGTCAAAATATTTGGGCGCACTTATTAGTCGAAACGGGGCAATCCGATTAATAGTGCGTTAGTGGAATATGAATTCAAGAAGCAAACTTTTTATCCGTCTCCGCGGCGACCATTTTGGCTCGCACTGCCACTTGCTGTCATCTTAAAATGACATCGCCATGGTTACGGGCTCAGGTGACGACCAATCACGGCTCTTTTGTTTTCTGGGTTTGGTCATGTGATGTTCGCAAAGCGGAGCCCTTCAGCACGGTGATGTCATCTTCAGTCGACAGCGAGCGGCAGTACAAGACAAAATGGTCGCCCTCTGAGACCTAAAACAGGTGCAATTTACGGCTTGATTCATATTCGACAAACTGAATAGTAAGCAAATGAGTTAAAAAAAAAAAAAAAACTGACTCCAGAGTGACAAAACTATCCACTCTTGATTTATTTAGCCGTCACTTTTTGCTACTTTTTGTACCCAAGTACGCGAGGGCACATTAACGAGGATGAATGAGGAGAATCAACCTGTGACCTTGCACAGGCGTTCCGGTCTGCAAGTTACAAGTTAGAGCGGCGGCGAGGACATTAATATGAAACTGAAACTTAATTCATCAAAACAAGTCCTCGAGCACTTCAAGCCAGCCTCAGGGTTGAGTGTTTTGAACATGAGAACATGCGAACAAAATAAAATGCGGGTTTGGGTGGGTGAAGGGGGGGGGGCGGGGCTATCAGTTCATACGGTTCTTTGGCACACCAACGGTGCAAGAGAATCCGCTGACAGGCCGGAGCCAAAGCTCAAGGGGAATCATTTTTCATCAGTCATTTGATTTTTCCAGTTGAGTCAGATTTCTTTGACTTACACTTTGTCCGAAAAGGCCGCCGGCGGGGCCTTGCGGGCCGTGACTAGGACGATGATGAAGACGGCGATGAGGAAGAGAGCGAGGACCGCGCCGATCGCCGCCCCGGCCACGGCGATGGAGTTTGACCTTTCGGCCTGAGACTGTTCTGGGACGAGAGAGACACTTTGTGTGGTCACAAGAGCAGCCTTCACATGAGGACAAGATGACGCTCTAACCTTCTGCAAATGAGCAGAAAACACCTGAGATGAAAATTCATGGATGTCGTACAAAGTCACAATTGGGTCTTGGTCCAAAAGACATTTTTTTCATATCCTCAACCACAAAGCTCAAATCAGCAGCAGGCCGTGAACAGTACATATATATTTTTTTTTTTTTTTTAATATTTTGTTAACAATGGTTAACTTTGTCCATACAAATACAATTTTCGTCTCTTGCTAAGTGAATGCACATGTACAATTAAATACGGCATTTCAGGTTTTCGCCTGGCCCCCCAATACCGTATTTTCTGGACTAGAAGCTGCTACTTTTTTTCCTCGATTTGGAACCACACGGCTAATGCAACAGTGAAGTTTTTCTGTGTATTTTTCTTTTCACCACTAGGGGCGCTCTAAAGTTTAGAAAATACACAAAATCTTGATTTTTTTTTTTCTCTTGGGTCTGTTGTGTTTTAATGAGCAAAGTTGTTGCCGTGGCACTGTTTTAACAATCTGTTGATGTACCTTTAATGTGCATTCACAGAACAAAATCGTTCTGTACATGCAGTAAACAACTTTTTGAAAATGTAGAAAACTGCGGCTTATAGACGGGTGTGGTTGGGATATTTTTATTTATTTATTTTTTGTTTATTTATTTCTTTTAAATTTCACCGGTGCGCCTTATAGCCCAGAAAATGCGGTACCTTCTTACGGCACAATGAACAAAACGCATGGACCACTCGAGTGCAAATAAGTTGATGAAAATGTCATTTCTTGCATTTATGACCCTTCCAGCGTGTTTGAGCACGTTTTGCTCACCTCCATCACCCCCCCCCCCCCGCCTTCATTGGGTGCGAGGATCTTAAATACTGTTGTAATGTCTGCGGAATTAGCTTTGTTAGACCATATGCTCGCATACACGCCACGCCACCCGCCCCCCGAAGGGATTACGGCTTAACAGCGATTAAAATGCATTCATGTCACAGGCCGGCCTTTCTGTGTACAACGGGGACAACGACACACACAGCCCACAAGGCCGACGGAGGACAAAAGGTGACAGGAGGAGAAGTACACGTGCAAGGGTCAATTACAGTTGATTTAGCTGTGGAGGTGAGGGAGGGGGGGGGGGGATCAATAATGTGCTGCAATGAATCTTAAATACCACTTCCATCATGACGCATGCGGACAAGTGTGGACTTTTGGAGCTTGCTCATCCCCACGTGCCCTTCATCTCGTCCTCCACACCCGCCGCCATAGACGCCTCGCCCCGACGGCGGCTGAACTACGACACGGGCCGCGCCGCTCGATCGGAGCGCCGTTAAAAATGCAGCTCGTCAACCTTCCCGCCGTAATGCACCATGACGCCGTAGAAGAAGAAGAGCAGCAGCAGCTGCCGTCCGGGTCAAAAGGTCATTCATTTATCTGAATCAAAAAGACTTTTTTTTTTTTTATCTTGGTTTTGAATATGCAACGATGATCATTATTGCACTCAATTAGGATATACTTTTGTGTTTTTCTTTTTTTTTTTTTTAATACAATGCTAGGACGTTTATCCTTGGCGGGTCATGGGGAGGCCAAGGACCCTTGCGCCTCAATGCTCTGCCAGTGTCCTTATAGTTTGTGTTTAACGTGTGGGATTTTCAACTTCAAGTAAAAAAAAAAAAAAAAAAAAAAATTAGCATTTGTTGGGTTACGTCATCAAGTTGGGCCACACAAACGGAGTTCTCTCCAAATTTTCCTCTTTGCTCAATAGATACAGAGTGGCAGTCAAGGTTTGACATCAAAGCTTGGCGATGTCAGGCAAGCAGACCATGAAGAGAAACGAGGGAGCAGGTGATGACAGGACAGTTACCCCCACCCCACCCCACCCATCCACAGCGACAGGGTCAAGGGTCACACTCCAGCCCGGCGGGAGCAGATGCTGCTGTCGTTAGCGGGGAAGTGTCGCCATTTCAACCCCATATTGTCATTTAGTCTTTCCCAGCTCAAAAATGGCGACCATTTGATCCCACCCAACTCAGAGAAGAGTCAGCTCTCCTTCGTCAGGCGTGGAAAGTAACCTTGGAAACGGGGCCGTTTCAATCAAAGATCTTGTCGACGAGTACGTCAAAAGTTGAACATCGTGATTCTTGAAATGAGTCACTGGTGTGCGCTCACCACCGCGTTTCAAGGTCAAGAGTGCAGAGAAACGCAAGAATGTCAAGGTCAAACCCAAGTGATGAGCGACGTCATGCGGCAGAGGGTTAACGGGACATTCCCGGTGTCCGCTTGTCACGGCATCGTGCGGGCCCGGCCTTCCCCCGACCGTCCCTCCCCTTCCCCTCCAGATTTTGTGGCCAGGTAACAGGAAGAGAAGCAGCCCCAGATGAGCTTGTTGCCATGGGGACAGTCAATGGGCTGGAGAGTGGGACTCGGGGCCAGACAAACACTCAGCGTTTCATTTTACCAGCTGCTAGACAGTAGGGGAGAGACACAGGGGGTGAACTCACAAAAGGAGCAAGAGAAGGTGCACGGGGCCTTTTCATGCTGAATCCAAAAGGAAAAGAAAAAACAAAATCGGACACTGGAAATCCAAATTACAAATGGCCGTATTCCACTTGACACCAAGTGTAATCCCAGCTCATTCCGAGACCGACACGGTAACGAAGATGAAGCGAGGAAGCATTACATCATCGGCAGCGTCCCAGATGTGCATACTGGATCTGAAGGAGCGGGGAGGGCTGACGAGAGCGGAGGGGTGGGTGGTCTTATGCAGCATTCGGGAGCCAGAGATGATGTCATTTATTGAAGCACAAAGAGCCGAAGACGAGTCAAAAGAACTCACATGTGCTAAGGTGCTTTATTGAGACAAAGTATCTGGAAAAAGAACAACAAATCAAATGCTTCACTGACATAAATATAGATTTCTTTCCATTAACTTACATTCCTGTTGAATACTGGAGATATATGTATATACAAAGAGAAAAGAAAAAAAAAAAAAGGTGCTGATCCAATGTAAACTAAGCACAGTGTTTATTTACTGCGGTTCGACCTGTGAACTCATTTCCAACAAAAGTTTGTGTTTTAGTGCCTACAGCGGGTTTGCAATACGCCGTCACGTGGAAGGTGAATATATGGCACTGAGAACAGTACAACAGTAATGGCACCGAGCCCAAATCGGGAAAAAAAAAAACCTACAAATATGGAAACAAACATCTAAGGCACTAGTTCAATTTTCAAGGTGTCTCGTCTCATCACTCAAGCAAACTGGATGAATACGGGTACGAGGGCTGCAAAAAAAAAAAACAATTAAATAAAAAAAAAAAATTAAATCGATTGGTGAAGTTTCCGCCTTAGTGCATAGAAGCAAAAAAAAAAAGGGGGGGGGGGGGATTAGGCAGCCATGCTTCCTGTTACCTGCACGGATGTTTGCCTGGACACCGTGGCGGCCACGATGCTTATTTTGTCAGCCAACCATGAAAACGTCAGCACTCAATCATTGCAGCGCACAAGATGGCGGCAGTTTGGGGATTGTAACAACAAACGTTGCCTGAGGAACGATTTCATATCTTCACCAATTCAATAAAAAACAACAAACACAAAAAAAAAAAAAACGGGTTGACGAGTACTACCTTGGCAGCAGTGGCCTCAAAAGATGGCACTCTTTAGACTGTACAAACACTGGAGGTAAACGCGATAATATGGCCGTGACGACTTGAATTTTTCTTTTTTTTTTTTTTCCCCATGTGTCTCCAGCATTTCACATTCGAAACGACATGATTTGCACGGGCCAAAATGTCACGACGACAATGGCTGCCTAATCACAGCACCACAGTCACATCGGGACGAGTAAGAACATCGATTGAACTAACGAGCGACTACCGTTAAAGTGGCTAACGTGTCTTTCGGTTTCAAGCTACAGGACCCTGTGATAAGATAATATATGCTACGACTTCATTGTCAACTAGTCTCTTCTACACATCATTGTCTTATTTTCTACACACAAGCAAATATTTGGCCTCGGAGCAAATATCGGAAAGATGACAACAGCTACCGATTAGAAACACTACTGTGCAAGGAGGTGCACGTGCCAAAATACTTAACATCTCAGAGAGCTCCGGACATTCGATGCAAATAAAACAAACGTGGTGACCAAAACCAATCGCGGCGTGTGCGTCGAAACAAAAGATTCCAATCATAACCGCATTGGCATGCAAACCACCCGACGGTTCAAACTCAGATTTGTCTGGATGTCAACAAAAAAAAATCATACCTGCGACAATCTGAGGAGAAACGAAAAAAACACACACACACAGACGAGCTTTTAAAATCACACTGCTACAGATTAGTAGCGGCAGTGCCACTGCTGTGTCACCTAATACTGCACTCGGGTCCGTGTTGGCGGCCATGTTCCCAACTACCGCCCCCCCCCCCCCCCCCAGTGGACAGATTGGCCGCGTGCCAGAGTGCAAACGGTCCAACACAGCTATCGTCATGTCGAGGCGGGCGTCGTAAACTCAAAGAGGACCCAACTCAAGAGGTTAACTAAAGGACCACGGCAGGCCCGTTCATCACATTTCCAAACGGAGACTTGATGTCTGCTGGTGGCAGTGACCTGGCTTCCCTTTCGCAACTTCCCAAAGCGCAACAGTCGGGGAGGGTCCATCCCGGACGATTAACTCAAGTTAGCAGAGCCTCCGATTCACAGACAAAAATGTTGAGACTATGGCAAAAGGCAGTGCAATTATTTGGACCAGTAACCATCTGAAATCGCAAGAGATGGATCGCGACGTGTACATCAGATTCCGGCCAGCGCCCTTTTCATCTCAGTGTAGCGCATTCAGAGGTCACAGGTCTGTGAAGCGAGTCACTATGTGCAAATGAGAAAGCAAGGCCACCGGGGCTTCCTCACCTGACAGCATTCGTGACTGAACAGAAATGGGCGGTCCACAGAGCGCACAGCCACAATGAGGCTCATTCGTACCACGAGCCCGTCAAGTGTCTTCCAGGGTGCAAATGTATTCGAGGGAGAGAAGTCAAGCGTTCCTAATTTAGTAAAGTGGTGATCAGGACGCGAGCGGGGGAGCGGGTCAAACGTACCACTCCCTGCGCGAGATGACCGAGCCGTCTTTGTGAGAGACGTAATCGCCCTCCGGGCCGCTATCGTAGCAGTTGTTTGGCACGTAGGGGGAGCCGTTCCTCGTAGGTTTGGGAGAGTGCGTGTATCGGGGCCTCCTGGGCTGCTGCTGCGGACTACAATAGTCGGTTTGTCCCTGCGGGGGATTCGGCTGGTTGCTGTGGTGACCGCCCTCCCTCATGGCCCGCGTGTAGCCGTTAGACGGGTATTCATCGCCGTTGTAGCTGCAGTGGCGCTTGAGCTCGCGGCCGCCCCACTCCTCTCTGTCGTGGTCCTGACGGCGGTGGGAGCCGCCGCCGCCGCCGCCGCCGCCGGCTTTGGCGGCTTGGAGCTCGTGCTGCCTGCCGGGGGCTTTGTGGAGATCGCTGGGGCCCGGGTACTGTTTGGCGTAGTAGACCCCGTGCAAGGTCTGGTGTTTCCGCAGGTAGCACACGCCGGCCAGACACAGCAGCAGTAGCAGGAACAAGGCCCCGCCCACTGCCCCACCCACTACGGTGCCCAGGTTACTCTCCGGTAGCGCTTGCAGAGTGGGAGAGCTGAGATGAACGTGGCGCTTATCGTCCACTAGGGTGGAGGAGGAAGAACCCGAGAGGACAGGAGCAGTAATGGTGGAAGGCATGGTGGGAGGATCTAATGGGGAGTAGAAGGGGGCGGGGTCAGGGGGCGGGGTGAAGACACAGACAAGCACAATGTCAGTGCAACTACATTGGACTACAGCAGTGATTCCCAACCACTGCGCCACGGCACAGCGGGACGTGAGAGTTCAGGTGTGGTGCGGGAAATGATCCAAATTCTTTGACTTTCACAAAATAGCGTTTCTTCGTTCATTTGTCAGTGATTTAGTCACAGGCAAAAACAATTGAAATCTTTTACATTTGATGGTAGGTTTTCTGCAAGTAAATCGACTTTTTGTTCAATTGAACCAATTGTAAGTAAATTGAGATGAGATCATTAAGTCAGTAGATTTTTTTTTCTTTTTCTTTTTGCTGGTGTGGAGAATTTTTTTTTCCTCAAGTAAAATGTGCCTTGGCTCAATCGAGGTTGGGAAACGCTGGACTACAGTAGGGATTGGTTGACAAAACTATTGCACACACTAAACTACAGTCAGCATTCTCAAGGTGTGTATAAACCTGGTTTTAATTATTGTTAAAAACCCTGCAAAGTGAAAATAAATGTCTTAAACTTGACGCGCTACAGTTAATCCTTGAAAATTGTGAAAAATCTCAATTTTTTACGACACTTTCAGGCGGTGAAAGTCCAACAATTTCTTTAGAACACGGCATTGTGATTAATATTACGTTTGTGGAAGATGAATGGGGGAGCAAAAGCCGCCCAGTTCTATCCATCACAGGGGGCGGCCATTTTGCCACTTGAGCGAGCTAACTGCATGTCATCATTGCAGTGCCGATGCAAACCATTTATGGATGCATTTCGTAACAAATCTCAGGCACTCACTTCACAGGGTCTTTAAAGCAGGAGATTAGATGTAATGCTTGGACATGTTGTAGAGGTTACATAGTGATGACAACTGAAAGAAGGATTACAAAAAGCAGCACCGGCGGGCAAAAGATTTCTCGTTCTGTCGCTTTCTGACCAGAAGTTGAGAAATCTCAACGTATTGGACACGTTCCAAAACGAGTGGGCGGTTTTCAGTGCTTGACAAATTTTAGTTTTGCTTTTAAATCATCCTAGAGATGTTTGTTCCTACTTTTTAGACAACTATTGCACAGGCTCACAAGAACATTCAGAAAGGAAGTCACCATTTTCCACACACACACACTCGAGATTTTATGTTTGATGCCAGCACAAACCGACGAATCGCTAGCGATTGCACGCGTGGCACTGCTCCACATTTTTAGCACATTTGCAGCATTGCTGTAGCCGTTTGCACTCTGAGCTCATGTTGGCTCCAAAACCGTTTGACCGTAATGTTTACACGTTCATACGATTTTCCGCTAAATTCACATACGCTGAGGTCATAGTTAACAGTAATAGGCAAGAGCAAAATTCACAGCGCTGACAACAGTAAGGCACTGCCCTGACATCTTGCAACGTGAATAGAGCAAGCGTAAAATGATCCGAATGTGGCACCACAAAACCAAAGAGATTTAAAAGAAAAACAAAAAAAAAAGAGAGAGAAAGAAAGATGGAATAACTCGAGTCATGAAAACAGACGACAAGCCAAAGTGGTGCCAGACGAGATCAGAGACGAACATGCGTCCCATTGGTTAAAACCACAAACTCGGAGGTCTTCTTGTCATCGTGATGTGGATGAATGGAACACATTCAAAGAAGGTGGTCAATTCATGTGCGAGCCCACTGACACACACAGCCGGCGTAAAGTAAAGCAACACACGTAATCTCGTGAACGCCGGCGCTGACCCTCGCGTAAGAAAATGGAATGCGCATGATAAATAATGGAGAAGAGTCGAAAAGAACGAGTTAAAGTTTCATGAAAGGGAGGACATCATCCCAGTCAGGCTGGAGACTTTTGCCTCTTCCGGTGTGACACACACCCACACACACACACACACACGCGTGCATTTCAAGGCCGTGCTAAGAAGAGAAAACGCAAAAAAAGGGCTGGCCTTTACACGTTACTCATAATGTGAACATTTGAGGTGTTAAATCATCAGCGAGCAATTATGGGTCAAGTATTCAAAGTCCCCATACATGCCGGTGAATGTGAATGCGCTGCGAGGCAGCCAGCAGCTGGCACACGCAGGACACGAGTGAGGCAGAGTCGCATTTCAGCGACAGGAAAAAGGACAGCGTCCCGCAAAGCAATACGCTCCACGATGCGTGCGGCGTGGCATGCATTGTGCTCGCTAAGGCAAATGTGTTGCCGTGCGCTCACCTTGTATGAGAATGCGAACGTCCCGACTGCGGAGGTTGATGTCATTGGCGACCTCGCACCTGTACACGCCCGAGTCGTTTCTCTGGAGAGGGCGCAGGAAAAGTAGCGTGCTGTTCAGGATTTCGACGCCGTCTGGCATCTCGCCGTCCAGCCTGGCGCAAAAAAAAAAAAAAAAAAAAAAAAAGGCGGAAAGTACTGATGTGAAATGGACTTTGGTGCTCCAAATATTTTATGGCTAAATGGCAAGTTCAGCAAACATCCCTCAGAAAACGCATGAACATTTTTGCTGGATTTATTTGTAAAGCTGGCGGAACAAAAGCTCCAAGCAAACGATTACTAGATGACATCTTTGGAAAGGTAGTGGTGAGGCTAAGACAGGGTCCCTACGAAATACACACCTGATCCATCTGAAGTGATGAGCTGGTGGGTTTGCATTAGCTTTGCACGTCATTTGAACATTGTCCCGACCCACAAACCAGTCTCCGTCGTATCCCAACACAGAAATGTCAGGAGCAACTGCGGCAAAGAAACAAAGTTGATGAGCAGAGACACAAACATCGTGACAAAGTCACACCGAATGTTGCGGGCAAACAAATGCGTCCACTCATTTTTACTAGTGATAGAGCGGACGATTATCGGGGCCGATATTTGGCATTTTGCCAAGAATTGGCATCGGCCTCTTTTTTTTTTTTTTTTTTCATCTTTCAAGGCTGATAAATTAAAAGCTGGTTTATTTTGGCTCGCAGCAGCACACTTCTCTCTCTGCTGTGCTGGTGACCCTGCCTGCAGAAGCACCATCTGATTGGTTCCTTGGGTGGCAGCCAATCCGCAGTAAGCTGCCTGTTTGCTTTTTCACCTCGAGTCACAAGCGCTAATAAAATCGGTATCGGCCCTGAAAAAAGCATTTCGGTCTATCGCTTGTTTTTACCCGGCGCCATTTCAGGTACAAACATCAGCCCATATATAGATTCACCTACATTGCACGTTAAGCTGGTAGGGGACCCGGAAGTCGTTGAGCAGAGCCGGGTGGCGGACAACGCAGGTGAGCGTGTGGCCCTGGATGTGACGGGTGGGCGGCCAAAGGTAGCGCACTTGCGTGGTGGTGGTTCCGTTGACGTCGTCGAAAAGCTGAACTTCCGACTGGCCGAAAAGGTTGGACTCCCAGGACACCTCGGCAGGTGGGCGGGCACGCTCGGCGATGCACGTGGCCACCACCGTCTCGTTGCTGCCGTCTATCAGCGCCGTGGAGCCGGCAGACACGTAGACCTTCGGCTCCACTTACGATTCGGAGAAGGAGCGCGAGTGATGACGAGGCATCGCAAAGAAAACGACGTTGGATTTATGTACATGGGCGGTAAATGCTTACCGAGCACACTGACCGTCGTGGAGGCTTGAGTGTTCCCGAGTGGGAACGTCGCCACCTTACAGGTGTACATGCCCATGTCGGCAAAGCCCACATTCTCCAGTACGATGGTGGCGTCGTGGGATGAGGGCGAGCGGAAATACAAGCGATGGATGAACTCGGGCGAGATGGAGATGCCGTAGCGCGGGTTGTACACGGCCACTGTGACCGAGCCGGAAGGCAAACGCCGCTCCCAAGAGCTCTGAGTGAGGGTGAGATTGGTGGCCACGTCCACCCGGCACTCTAACGTCAGGTTCTTCCCCAGCACGGCGCTCACACTGGCGGGCACGACCACCTGGCTGGCCAGCATCTCTGCCATACACAAACAAATAAAAGGAAAAGATTGTCCCAAATGCAGAAAACAGCACGCACACACAAACTGCCTATGTGGAAGATATTTCGAGCCATCTAAGAGGGCGGCCATTTTGTCTCTTCTGAAACGTGATTGGTCGTCACCTGAGCAACTGGGATGTCATTATCAGGTTGACAGAAGTGACAAAATGGCCGCCCCTGAGATGGCTAAAAACGGGGGTGACTTTTGTTGCTCAAATCGTATTCCACAAATGTAACGTCATATTTAACCTAGAGAAGGCGCGTAGAAAATATTATTAAATAACTAACCAGCTAGGAAAGATGGCAAAATTGTGCTTTCATTTAAGCAAAAATGTTTCTTCCACTTCTCAAATAGTACATCCTTTATTATTTTTTCCAACACTGAAAAATCTGCGCATCGACTGCGGTGAACAAAATAATCCAGCGGCCTGGGATGAAAAGGTATTTGCCGCCGCCAGCCTAAGAAAGAGAAACAATATAGGTCATATTAGGACTTTTGCTCAAACTACATGGAGGAATATTTATGGCGTCGCTTCTAATGTTTCCAAGCTCCGAGCGGTGTGACATTTGCGGTGATAAGACGGGATTCAAAGCGTGATAGCATCGCAGCAGGCGTCAAGCATTTAAACAAATAAAACACAGACGACAGTGGGAGCGTTCATTTGATGAATCCGTTTAATCTGCAGCTTCCCTCCACCCAGACGGAGCGCATGAAAGCGGCCCGTCTCGGCATGTCCTCTTTTCCAACAAACTCGTGGTCCTTCTGTCACAATCCAGCCACCGCTCAAAAGCCCCAAACTCATATTTTTAAAGAAAGGCAAAAAAGGGATAAGACAGGATCCCAGTGAAGGCGGCGGAGGCGAGGGTACATGTGGAAATGAAGATGACATCACCGCTCAGAGAGCGAGAGAGAGAAAAAAAAAAAGGAAAAGTGCGAGGAAAGACGACCGAGAGGGATGCTGTCGTCAAGATTCCAGTTAAGAGAAACCAGACGGATGACGTCACGGCTTTCCGAAAGAACATTGAAAAATGTGTCCCTAAACCTTGGACTACATCACTAATTGCAACAAACTGCCAGCGTGGAAAACATCACGACTAATCAAAACCTGCTGTGCTGCTCGGCAACGCGTTCCAAAAACAGTATTCCATTGTTGATTTGCCAAAATCAGCGCCATCTCCGGCCAAATTCCCTCTTGAAAAAGAGCGCGTCCTCAAATTTTCGGTGGAGTACCGAGCGACCGCGTCAACTCGCTATCAAGCCATTATTTGATTTCGCTCTTTTGCACAATCGCTGTAAGCTCACCTCCACGGAAAGCCGAGCCATCTTGAACGCGGCAATGTTGCTTCACTTAGCGGCGCTAATTAGTTGCCTGAAACGAGGCATTGGCAATTTCACACCGTCAGCCGCACACAACGCTGACATTCAATACTAAGTAGATCACGACACATGCTCCGAGGCAGTAATTCACTTGGAAACCTCTGGCAGTAATCAAATTGTACATGTGCAAACAGATGAGATTTTCACTTGAAGGCCTCGGAGGCAAATATTACCAATTGGCAAGCGTCCTGGAAAAGAAGAATTATGTCAGGCTAAGACCTCCGAAGAAATATTACGGACTTCTCACAGCACAGTCCGCCGCCGCCGCTCGATGCAGCCCAAAAAGTGCTTAAAATGTCTCGTGAATTTGTCCCAAGAGACACATGACACCGTTTGAGGCAAAGTAACGTCTGCCGCATGAATCAAACTTTGAAAGCCCAGGTAGCACTTTCTCAACCTCCAATTTGGTTCCAACATTTATCAAAAACTGAGTCAAACATAACAGCGTTTTTTTGGAAGTATATGGAGCCATAAACTCCACATTCGTCCATTTACGACCGATTCAAACGTCCGCTACAAGGTGCTAAAGAAACGATCCGCCAAGTTGACTCCCGGTGGGCACTTCTCTGCTGCTCAAATCAAGCGTAAAACTGATTTCTCGCCTTGCCGTTTCAATACAAGCACAATAAAAAAAAAAAAAAAAAAAAAAGTTAAGACAGCAAAGAGCTCAGTACAAGGGAAGCAAGCAGCGTTTCTCCACTTGTGAATATGTAATGACGGGCGGTATAGCGACTGTGTTCAATTTTTTAGTGGTGACATGACAACCTTACATAAGCGTGCCCTCGTTTTTCTCCGACTGAGAGTAAAAAGCGACAAGAATAGGGGCAAAGTATTTGATGATATATGCAGCCTAGCGTGACTTAAGAGGAAGCATGTACTTGGGGTGCAAGCAGGCAGGGGCGTCTCAAAAAGAAGATTTTTGGGGTGCAAATGGACCACAATGTGTCCCCTTCACACCCTGTTAAAGAAAAAAAAAAAAACTGATTGTAGATATCCTCGCATCAAGGACACACTGCTCCGCAGGGACTGTCTGACGCTGGTTCTCGCTTTCGACAATAAAACCGTCACACGTACCACTTTCAGATGGGCGACGAATAATTAACATAAAGCATGCTTGTAGAAAAGCTTTAGGGTGCTCTTCCAGGGATTCCCTGGGTCCATACTGGAAATGAAGTGACTTAAAGAAACAAAAAAGAAAAAAGAAAACAAAGATAGTAGTCGCCTTTCATGTGGTTTGATGTCAAAGACACGAGGGGTGGGCTCGTGCGATTCATATCGTTCGTAACCCGAAGGTTCCCGACAGGGAAGGCATTGGCAGTTACTTCAAGTTAGTCCATCAAGCATGTGTAAGTGGCAGCAAGGATATAAATATGGATGTCTTGGCAGAGGCCGGGGAGTTTTGCTTAAAGTGGGAATCAGAGCAGAAAATAGACTCGCATTAGGTGAGATAACGGCGTTAGCTTCTTATGAGCAACACTTACTTGATTGCTCCGTTAAGTTGTTGGTGGGGTAGTGGGGGTGGTGTTTGTGTTTGGCAATGTAGCCGCGCACCACAATAATGCTTTCATTGTTTTGGGTGCTTGCTTGTTCTCCACACTCTGGCGACCACGCACACTCTGCGCCGAGCGAGGTGGAAGAGGAGATGGCCAAAGGCCGGCAAGAATCTGCACGGTGGTTGTCGATGTAAGGAAAGCCAGGCTCACCATTTGCCCAGCAATATGCGGAGCGGGATAAGGGCTGGCACACACACACGAGAGATCCGACCCTAAAATGAAACGATTTCACCGTATCGAGATTTATGTTGTAAAGATGTCTAGAATATCGAATCTTCAGCCCCAGACATTAAGACAGCTAAACACTTTTAAATAAAAAATAAAATAAAATGCTCCTTATCAGTCAGTACAAGTAAAAAGTTTGATCTAACTTGTAAAAAGTGTACAATGAGCCACCTTGATGTCACAAGTGCAGTCTTAGCAAAACTCGTCAGTAGAAAAATCAGTTAACTCGTTCTAAACAATGAAGCAAAGTATACCATACAAATCCAATTGGTGCTCCAAACGATCGTGATTGGCCGATTTCCTTGGAAGAGTATGTGATCGGCATATGTCGATCAATGCCTTTCAATGCCGGTCATTAAAAAAAAAAGATCACCCGCAGCTCATATTTTGCAGCCTGCAGCCAACACTATAACACTAGACATAGCTCTGGGTACACAACCAAAAAAAATGAGGTTGTGGTCAAGATCTGGCCCCCAGGCCTTGAGTTTGACACCGGTGGTCAAGTGGAAGGGGATTGAATTGTTCTGCGCTGTGCTTCTACATGGCTGGCATAGAGAAATAAACAAATTGATTACATTATTTGTGGTGAATAGATAACTTTCGGACCAATTTAGTGAAATTGGATAATATCCCAGGCACATCTGATATTCATCGCGATCACTACTCTAAGTTGTACATTACACCTACATGTGATACCTGAAAATGTTTCACTTGTTACCCATTTATCTTCCGATGGCAAAACAAAATGTTTTCAGTTTCCTGCAAAATAAAAAAAACGGGAATCAATGTCCCAATACTTTTGAAAGAGGGAGTGATAGAAACATGCTACTTTGTTCAGGCGTTAATATGGCTGCCATTGAACCAGCAGGGTAGCGGTATGTACAATTTCATTGCATCTGTTCCTCGGCGGTTCCTATGGAGTGTCACTATGGAAGCTCCAGGTCGGAGCACGAGCAAACGTGGTGGCACTAGCTGGAAACACCCCGAAGCGGCGAGGCAAGTCAACTTGAAGCCAAGTTTTTCTCGGAGCTATTTCTTTCCGAGCCACCTGCTAAAATTGCAATAGTAAAGAAATATACATATAGATATTCACAAATAATAATAATAAAAAAACGCACTTTCAGTCCACGAGTGGAACTATATTGAAAAACTTGCTAGCCGAACGTGCCTGACAGTTGATTCATCAAAAACTTATCTTTTTTTAAGACACAAAACGAATCAAATCCCACTCACCTGTGATATGCAACAAAAGGTGAAACAACGCGACGGTGCCATGGCGTCCGAGGTAAGTTCGGTAAGAAAAAGATGGCATTTTTTTTCTTTTTGTTTCCTTTGATTTTTAATCAAAGCGACAAATACTTGCAAGAGGACGCGGCAGCTGCGAGCCAATTTGATGGTATGTACTGAGTGCACAGAGAAAGCTCCTCAGCAACAACTCAGAGTGCATGTGGACCGTACCATCTGCGCCAAATACAGCAGGGGGGAACGTAAACTCACCTGCCTATGAAGTCAATGAGATTTAACCGTGCGTCCAAAGCAAAACTTACCCTCGGAGGAGCAAACCATTAGGAGTCACATTACGTAATCTCTTTTGAAAACCCAATATCAATTGATTAATCAAGTCACTTTAATCGTTTCTGTCTCCGCACACGCCGAGCTTAACTAAATATGTCGTCACCTTTGCCAAATGCAAAACTTAACCCGTCTAATACTTTCAACAGTCGCCCGTTTTCAGATGTCAATGTTTGAATTGTTTTTAACTTATTTTTAGTTTTAACCTGTGTGAGTTTTTTTGTTTAGTGTTTTTTTAGTTTCTCATTGCCCTCCTGGGGGTTAAGATGAGGGGATGTTGTTAATATGTGTCAACTGTGGGCACGTGAAGCCCTTCGAAACGTGATTAGGGCTATCAATAAATTTGACTCGACCTGTGTACATGTTTATTTATTTATTTATGTGAGCTTTATGGCCTATTTGAAGAGAAACTAACTACCATAGACTGTATGAATTTTAAAATCGGATATATACCACAGTTCTAGATTTAATTATTTACACACGTGCGCGCGCACACGCAGAATACATAGAGTACATACATGTCCACATGGGCTCCTTATTATTACGTGTTGATGACGTCGCATTTACACACTCTTTCCCCCCATTAGAGGTGTGTTGCGAGATAAGCTCAGATGCAATTAATATCATTGATAACTCAGTTTCCTTAAAGGTAGACCTCCCCTAAATGGGTGAATAGTTTTGCTTCATCCATCACTAAAATGTCACATTGCATATTTCCGTTTTCGCTGTAAAATTCAAGTGAAAAACTTTGGTTGACACATCCAGTATTCCAGTCTCATTAATGTCTGAATGTGGGTGGGATGAGTAGGGGGGGTTGGGGTACCGCGCTCCCCCCTGCTCACAGAAAGCTAACCAGGTCAGCGCTTTAATTTGAGTCTCAGTCTCAACCGTTGAGGATACCATTACTTAATAGTAATTGCGGCAGAATTATTAGATTGCTGCATTAGTAAATTCCATTTTGTTGCATTTTACCGTCACATGTCAATGCCATTCTTCCGAGCTTTCATTTCATCACCAGCTTGTTATGTAATTGGACTTTCAACACTGTTGAATACCCTCTAGACATTTCTGGCAAGTTGCAAACAAGAGGCCCAACTCATAGATGGTGTACATGGAGGTTGTGCACCGTTTTGTGCATATGGCGCAAACTCAAAGCATTCATTAGATAGAATAGCCTAAAGAGTCATACTTAAAAAACAAAATAAAAGTTGAAAGCACAACGTGATTGATTCCTGGTGTTTCCCTCAAATAGCCAACAGTCTTTCATTTTGCACTTACATTTGTGAGGATTTACTGAAACTAGAAACTTCATTTGTTTCAGCCTCGTTTATATGTTTGTCATGAAACGGCGACTCATAAATGATTGGCACACAAACAGTGAGAAAGTTACGGGGAAATAAAATGTCATTGTCCATTTTCTTGGTAAAAGATGTGAAGGAGTTTGTGATCATGACAACAACCTTTGTCTCGGTGCCCCCCGTCACCAGGTACTTCTCCCTCTCTGGAATGTTTTTCAGGCCTTCAAGTGCTCTTTCGCAGAGGCCAAGAAGGTTTTGAGAGGACTCGAGGCTTGTGGCAGAGGAAAGATCGGTTAAATGAGTCCACCTCCCGCTCAGACATTGCTTTTTCTTCCATGGGTTGTCACCCCCCTTCCCTGTTTATGCTCATAAATTAGTCTCACAGTTTGTGTGTGTACATTGGGACTAGGTGAACACAAATAAGTCAAGAAACTCATTCGATTGCATGTATTGAGTATTTTTACATTGGGTGCCCATTATTTTCACATCTATACCAATGAGGCCATCTGCTGGATATGGTTTGACATTGTTGATTTTTCGTCTTAACGGTGCCTCAGCAAAGATTTGGAAGTGTTGGTACCCATCACCGTTTGTCACGAGTTTTAAGAAAACTTTAAATCCATTCACGTTTGTTCCACACGCCAGTTTGGACTACACACAATATAGTAACGTGTAAACAGACACAAACAAGAGTTGAAATCCTCATTTTATTCCATGAAACGCAGAAAGTAAGTAACTGTCGTTTGTGTGCATCGGGTGCCATTGTGCTATGTGATATTAAATTCATGTACACACATTTGCTGTTCACGACGCACTCAAGCAATAATCCAAAACTCACAAATCAAATGTAGGTTTTTAACAGCTGCACTCAAAATCACAAATCATTTCAATTTGAATTAGCTTTAAATAAAGATAATGACTGATATTGATTATGTGGGGCTATTAAATTTGTTCTCAACTGAAAGTACAACTTGGAACGAGATTTGAATTATTTTGAGCGCAAGTGGATGGAAACGATTTGGTTTGGGGGGGTAGCGAGGAATATGGTGTGGCAATCAAATAATGTTTTTGAACAGTGCCAAAGTTTGAGTTCTTTACAAGGTCGACCGTAGAGAACCTTGAAGTAAACCAGTCGTAATTCAGCCGGTTTGATCTGGCTACATGACATATTGCTAAATTTTACACATTTGAAGAAAGGAAGAACAAAAATCCCTCTGAACCACCGTGTGCCATCACAAACACATTTTGTAACCAAAACACATCAAGTCTTGAGGAAAAAAAACAAAAAAACTTAAGAGCAACTTTACATGACAAAAACAAAGAGCAAAGAATACAAACAAATTCTTGTTTTACAATAAAATAAGGCAAAGCAGAAAGGCAAATTATCTACAAAACAAATTTGTTTCTTTTTCTGTTTTTCTTAATATCCTTTGTAATCTGCTGTTGCGCAACGATGTTGACGATTCTTCAAATATTTTTTCGATGGCAACATATTCAATTAACTGTAGAAAGAGCAGACAAATTAGACATTAGTTTTGATATTTTGACAAGATGCAAGAGCAGCTTACATTTTGCAACGACGGTTTTTCATGCATTCCGTTTCAAAAATTGGGATTTTCTTGAGAATTTGTCAAGTCCGCAACGACATTTTGAACCCGATCATACGCATTTAGGAGGAGAATCACCTACCACATGTAACCTTCTTTAAAGTCCGTAAATTTGTGCCGGACCATAAACGTCGCTAGCGCGTCTGCTACCTAGAAAGAGACGACAGCGCAACAATTAGAAGCCGTTGAGCGAATAACAAAGCCAAGTTGAGCTTTTTGGGCGACGTACTTTTTCAGGAGCATCCTCGTGGACGGCGTGGCCGCACTGAGGGAGGACTTGCATCTGAAACTTCCCTGTGGACAAAAGTCAGACAGATGAGCAAACAAAGGAGTTTGTCATTTGCTTTGATGTTGATTCGACCTCTTTACCTTGCATCTGTCCAATAGTCAGATCTTTGTCAAGCCTGTCCACCCCTGCACAAAGAACACGCGTGAATTCCAAACCAACAAAATGTCGATTATGAGAAATGGTGGCGAGGTGAGCGATCGCACCTGCGAGCAGGAGCAGTTTTGGCGCAGAGCAGGTGAGAAAAAGTGACGACAGGCCTTTAAACCAGCCCTCCCAGTACTTTTCTGTCTTTGCCAAATCGACTCGCCACGTGAACACGCTTTCCTTCTGCGTCTGCAACAAAAAATAGGTAACAGCCGAGGGACACAAGATTAGCTTCGTTTGCGCAAGCTAGCGAGATTTGAAAAAGTTGTTGGGAGATCTGTTGCTTTTTCACATGTTCTCTGCGAGAGATCTCACAATATTGCGCAGGTCAGCTTCACACACACAATTTACCTCTTGGTCATCTTCCTTCATTCTTTTCTTGTTGGACTCCTCGCCGCCTTCTTCATCCTCCTCCTCTTCGATTATCCCTTCACCGATGCTATTGGAGACCAGCGGACTCCTGGTGGACTCCTCACATCTGTCAATGTCGGCGCAGCGGAAAAGCGTGAGGACTGGAGACTTGTCATGAGCAAATGCTGGCACACACGGAGACGTTTGGATGAATATGGCCAGCGCTGGACAAGGCGGTACATACTTTTTCACTTGGCCTCCCATCGACACCCGTGCCGACTCGATGTTTCGGATCTGGCCGCTCTTCACACTAACATGGAAATGTAGTCATGCTTTAAGCGGGCGCTCACACCAAACGGAAGATTCTGAAGCGCCAGATGCCAACAACGGTTCTCTTTTCGGCTCACCTCCATTCGATGGCATTTTCCAGCGATTTAAACATTTTGGGCCGACTTCGGAGGAAATTCTGCATGCTGTTCAGAGCGTCCATTGCTGTGCCTGAGAGAGAAGACACAACGGACTGCATGTTTAAGATTACTAAACAAATGTTTGTTGAGGATTTACAACTTTGGTGATACAGCACATTTCCCAACAGCTGGAGCTGTCACAAAACGCTTTCCATATGGTGTCATATAAATTAGCACACCCCCCCTCAAAAAAAAAACACAAAAAAGAAAAAACCCTACTACCCTCGACGACGTCGATGACGCAGAGGCCAAGCAGCGACGATATATGATTGGCAGCGGCGGTGTGAACGGCTATGGCCCCGCCCATGCTGTGCCCAATAATCATGATCGGCGGTGGGTTTTCTCCATAAAGCGCCTCGACCACTTTGCCAACATCCCTTTGGAAAGAAGAGGAAAGAGAATCTGATAACTTTGTATTTGATATAAGGTCCAAATTCCACCATCAATGAATGACATGGCATGTGAAGTGCCACTAAATACAGTTTTAGTCTTCCCAATCCTGTTCAAATGCCATGGCTTTGCAGAAGAAAAGAATTTAAAAACTTGCCCACCATGACAACTAATGTAGGGGGGGAATAAAGAAAACTTTGAGTGGAGAAGGAAAATAAAGCAATGGCAGTAATGTGGAATTCAAAATTAACCAATTAAATTGAGCTGCCATATTAATTATGGAAAAAATTATTTTGCTTGGTCTCATCTAAACAACTTGGCATTTTAAGACGGGGTTATAGACTTGTTATAACCACTGCACCTCTTTCTCCAATATCCAGCAACTTACTTGGCCATAGTGTCTGCAGAGAGATCTTCAGAATTCTTCACGTTGGAGTCACCTGCAGGAGAAGACAGAAGTGAACATGAATTCAGTGTTCCCCCGATAAAGCAAAGCTCCTCAACATCGTCGAATTGATGTGCTTGTATGTTTTGCTGCTCTGTGCGTTTTTATGTGGCTGCTGAATCTCATGTGATGACGAATACAGTACATGCCACCTACCATGAGCTCGAAGGTCCATAGCCACCACCCTGCAGTTAATCCTGCTGTAGATGACAGCCTGTAAAACATGTCGGAATGTCTTGAAGGAGACTTTTAAAACAACCAGCATTTTAACCGTCGTGCAGTATGGGAGGACACACTAATCGTAACGGTCATGACGCTCACAGTGAAGACGGCCCAGGAGAGTGCCGAGTGTCCTCCGCCATGAAGCAGGAGCAGCACAGGCCCATGAGCACCGCTGCAGTAAACTCTGAAAACGTTCCATGCCGTCAAAGAAACGCACAACTCAATAGCGAGACGCTATTACAGCTTCTTGTTGACTGAACTGAAATGTTCATCTGAGTGTGGGCTCATTGGAATAGAATACTTTGAAGGATCACCACAATCATCATTACAATGTTTCTGCAGGCATGCAGAAGCAGTAAAAGATATGTCTTTGCCATTTTCATTTTCCACTTCAACATCTTCCATGGTTTCAAAATACTGACTCCAGGACAGCGGGGTGAAATCTCTCCTCCTTCCAGGCCTGGATTAAAAAAACAAACAAAGCTTTGTCTGAACAGCCATTGACGATACAAATGGATGGAAATCATTTATTTAGAGGGGATTTTTCATTTGGACTGTTCAGTTGTGTGTTAACTTTTCTTACTGAAAAATATAAATCTCACAGTATTGATAATAATCAAAATGATTAAAAAAAAGATCAGAACTGTATATAAACCTTTTTTTCCTAATTGCACAGTGAATACACTTGCATGAAAAGCTTTTGGAATTAGATGCATTTCTGCATAGTGTGGTCACAAAATATCATCAGTTTTCACCAAAGCCACAACAATTGACAGAGGCTGGTTAAAATCAAGACATTTTCATGTTTTTACTGCAAAAATCACGTGAACGTTCACCCTGCAGTGTGGAAAAAGTATAGAAGGTCCTTGTCTAAAGATTTCTCTTGCAGTTAATCAGAATCAAGAGTCAGCCAAACTTGGGTGCAATCAATGAGTGAGGTGTTAGTTAAAGTTTCCATCTCCAATAAATGTAAGGCATTACTAGTTACTATCAAGACGACTTAGTTTTTCGATTGTCATGCCTTGGAAGTAGATGAGGTTGCATTTTATGACCAAGTTGTGCAGAAACACAGTTTGCGATTACTTGGACATTGAGTTATGGTATGAATACTTCAACAACTGCTCAATCATGTCTACTAATGCTGGACTTCTGGTATATCAAAAAGACCATTTTATTTATATGCGCTTTGAATCAAAGCTGTGACCCTCAAGTTTATAAGCGCCATATAAAAAAATCCTTACAGTCTGAATACGGTCCAAAACTGAGCTTGTCGTGTCATATTAAACCTGGTCCATTTCAATGTCTTGACGACGTCGCTGCTTGCGATCCAGTCCGCAGGCTAATTTAGTCAGTTGACATGACCACTAATGCTTGTCCGACAATAATGCAGACCGAACGAAACTGATGAATTCGAATTGTTCAAATGTTAAAGAGCAACACAGCTGATGGCACGCTAATATGATGCGTATTGACTCACCCCATCCTCATTTTGGAGCTGGACTGAAAGCCACCCGGCATCGGAGGTCTGGAAGCTAACAGGTTCAAATGCAACTGTTTCTCCATGTTGCTGAAAGCGGATCTCGATCGCTGTCAGGAAAGCTTGAAAGTGACATCAACCTACTTTTTCTTCTTTCACACCAGCACGGATGCTAGGCACACATGACGCAACCGATGCCAGCTAACTGCTGCTACATTTGGACCACAGGCTAACGGCTATTGGGCTAATTCTCTTCACTACGTCACATCCGCTTTCTCATTCTTCTCCGCTATGGCTGATGTTATGTCGCCCTCTAGTGTCCAGATCTATCAACAAGAAGCAATAGGATATTTTCTATAAGTACAAGAGTTCATTCATTTTAATAATGAAAAAATAACACTGGAAAAATAGCAAATTTTAATAATATATGACCTAATGTGTACCTAAACACATTTTGACTCCAATCAGGTTTCTGAGACGTTTTCATTTCCAGTTTGACTTGTAGAAGCTCACACAATACATATACCATGCGTTGTAATTTATAGCTATGACGTTTAAGAAAAAATACACCTGTTGCTCAACCTAACCCTTACTTCATACATATTCCTAAATACATTAACATATTACATTTTATATTATTTTCATTATCAGAGCTGGACTCTTGACCCTTTTTTGCCGCGATCTGGATACCCTTGACCCGCCAGCCTTATTCATAAAAAATTATGTGGTGCCTGGTATGTGTGTGTGTGTGTGTAAATGGGGTAGAAATGAAGGAATCAGTATTGAATGCCTATAGCTGCCTTCTAGTAGGAGAGCATGTAGTTATTCTGCTTGACACTACACATCATTAGCAGAGACAGATGAGCAATAATTTCCAAGTATTTGACTTAAATAGGTTTTGGAACAAATAGAAATCACTTTTCTGGTGCTGTAGGCATTGGTAGGTCGGTGGGTAGGAGTTACAACTCCATTATTCTTTCAGACATGCAATATAATTACACGACACAAAGATCACATCGTACAATGTCATTGTGGCTTTTAAAGGGTTTAAATTTGATCCTATCGCATGACTTGTTCTCATCAGGTCGACAGAAAAGTAGGGTGGACTTTGTTATTCTAGTGTTCAAAATTTACCAGGACAGGGTATCAAGTTGCATAAGGAGATAGACAACAATAGTCTTAGTGCATGAGAAAATGTTCTAATATTATACAATACTAACAATTAAACAATGTAAATACAATAGAGGCATCTTTTAAAAAAACGCTATAATAATGCTACCAAAAAAAAAAAACCCCACAAGCGCAAATCATCTTTAATTCTGGCAAAATGACAGACTCATACTGTATTATATTAATGCGGTAAATTCGAGGTGTTGTTTTCAAGAGCTCCTTTCTCTATCTCCAACAATGAAATCATTTGACTTGAGACAGAGGCGGACGGCTCAGTGAATAATCAAGCGTACAAACATTTACATGAAGCAGCATCTGAGTTTAAAAATAGCCGCGGGCCTTATTTCTAGCGCAGGCAGCGGTGATAAGCTGTGTTCACGGCGCTGATGCGCACTTAGTGGAATTCGGCGTGCAGCAGAGCACAAGTGAGGCAAGCGAGCGGCCCTGCTCGGTTTCATTTGGCAAGGGCCGTATATGACGAGGTCACCTCGATCCGGTTGAAGCTGGAACAGCCAGCAGGTGTTTACGGCTCGGTCTACAATCTGCGAGGGTCCTTTTATATTGCCCTGGAAGTCAAGAAGTTCATGTTAGATAACTTTTCTAGGGGAAAGTTCTGATGCTGTTTCCTTTGCACTTTACAAGCCTAAATTTGCCATCGTATCGGAAATCAAAACGAGGCCGTTAACATAAAAACGACGACATAGTTGCTTCTCTCCCTTGTGACTGGTGACGTAAGTGTGCTGGGCCGAAGCCACGGAAAGTCACATGCGGCGTATATGGAGGCAGGCAGGCATGCACACTCCAACGGTGCCGAAAAAAAGTGACGGCCCTCTTGCGGACATAGCTCGCTTTGGGGTGTTTGTAGCAAGTAGAATGTGCGGACACTCCAAGCTTGCTGTCCGTCCACCCACCTTCATCAACTGAAAGCATGACCGCAACTTATATACAAGAAATCAGAATCAGAAATCCCTTTATTGTCATTGTACTCAAGTGTGCAACGAGATTAGAGAACATTTAGTTCTGAGATTTACCAACTTTTTGGAGCGCTCATGGCTCAGGGGGTACCGTGGTAAGTCAAGTCAAGTCAATTTTATTTGTCACGCCCTTAAGCACAGTCTCAAAGGGCTTGATGTAACCACAATCGACATAAAAACTCAAAACCCCACTAGGGGAAAATTTCTTATTTTTAATTTTTTTTATTATATATATTTTTTAAAAAGAAAATTAATAATCTTTTTTATTATTTTTTTTCAATATTTTTTTCAATATTTTTTCTTTTTTTAATATTTAAAAAATTAATTAATTTATTTATATATATATATATATATATATATATATATATATATATATATATTTATATATATATATATATATATATATATATATATATATATATATTATTTTTTTTCATAACGCTAAATCCCTCTTAAAAACAAACGCGACTGCGATGCGATGATGTTCTCGTGGTGTCAGTATAAGAGCCGTTTGCATTTTGTGTGCAGAGAAGTCTTCTGGTGCCATGGTGCCAAATTATCCCAAAAAGTATTGTACAGTAGATTATTGACAGCAAAGCTTCGTTTTGACGTTCATACTCAAGCACATTGCAGAGCTGAATTATTACCGTTCATTACAGGAATGAAATCAGTGCTGCTTTCACAAAGATTTCTTCCACCAATATTTCTTTTCTCAAGTAGTGTGTCGACTTTTTGCTCTCCAACACAGCCCTGGCGGAGTCCCTCCAATGGCCAGCGAAAGCACCAAAGGAATTCCAGAAGGAAACCTCTCATTAGTTGCAAATGGGAGTCACCAGATGAACATAAAGTACATGCAAGGAATTGCATAATCATAGATCAAGCCACCGCCGATGACATCAAAGTCTTTGAAAGTGCTTTCAATCATTCCATTTGAACGTTTGCAAGCGTCCACGAGTCCCGTCCGTCGGTGACGCTGCAAAGTGAAGATCAACAAGAGCTCGAGTATCCCATCTGTGTCTGGCTCCCACCCTGGTAAACATGCGACTCACATAACAGGTGGGTCCAAGTTGTCACGCAGCCTGGGGGTCATGTGCAAAAGGTGACCATAAATTCAAGAGCTTGGCGGCGACACAAGCAGCGAGCAGGCGGCCACAGAGTAGGGAGCACCTGCAGGATTGTTTCTTCTTTTTGCTGATTCGGGAAAACAAAGGTAATGGATTTGGTTTCAATGCATTAAGGATGCGATGGCGATTTGTGGCGGCTGCCTTTAGACAGAAGTCGGTCGGATATGTTCACAATGAAAGCCAGATGAAAAGCAGTTGGCATGAAATGTTTGAAGCATCAAACAAAGGATTACTTCAAGTCTACAATTAATTGTTTTTTGTTTTTTTTTGGAACTTCAAAGAGTGTCAAGTTTAATGTCACGATATTTTTTTAATTCTTGAGTTGTTCCATAAGCCTGGAAAGAAAAGATGAAATGAAATAATTTCCTCAAAATGTGTCAATATTGCCAGATTTACAATCATTTTGCAAAAGTAAGTAATAATTCCTACGTTACAACAATTTCAACTCAAATTGAAAATGTTCTATTTGATCCATTATGTTACAAAACCAAATGTGTTGATCATTATGATGAAACACGAACAACTGAACACTTGTTTTGTTACATTTAGTGAGTTCATTTTATTGTTGGCATTTACTGCCATTGACGGCTTAAGACGTCAAAGTTCCATTTTTTTTTTTTTTTTACTCGACTTAATTGACTGATTGGCTGACAGACATGAAACATTGCCGCCGTGGCTTCCAAATATGGTTCTTTCAACTCTCTCAAGTGCTATTATGTAACTTGACCGAAGTGTTATATGTGCAGGTCAAGTTGGGCTGAGTGCATATTTTTCACGGAAAATGGTGGCGATGAAAGGCAGTGAGGTGGTGCCCTCGGCGACGGTCAAGTTCTTCGGCGCTGGCGCTGCAGCGTGCGTCGCGGACCTGTTTACGTTTCCGTTGGACACGGCCAAAGTGCGACTACAGGTGGGAACTTGTTGATGGCTGATTCCGAACCAGTGTGCTGGGAGAAATGATTAAATCCGCTTAGTTGGTCTGAAAACGAAGAAAAAAGACAAATCCTGTCAATCTTTGAAGGGACTGAACGATTATAGATTAAACAAACTCCACTCATGAAACGTGAAGCTCAGAACTGCGAGGCAGACGAGCTAACCACTAAGTCACGTGCCGCCCGGATAAAAATGAATCCTGTACATTATGTCCCTCACTCAATATGCGGCACGATCTTTAGGTTCAGGGCGAGGTTCAGAAAGCGGAGGGTGTCAATGCAAGAAAATATCGTGGGGTTTTTGGCACCATCACCACCATGGTGCGCACGGAAGGCCCCGCCAGTCTTTACAACGGACTGGTTGCCGGACTCCAGAGGCAGATGAGCTTCGCCTCCGTACGAATCGGACTTTATGACTCCATGAAGCAATTCTACACCCGAGGCACTGAAAGTGAGTATCCCGACCCTGGAAAGATCTCGCCATCTCCCTGATAGTAACGCGTGGGGAAAAAAGGTTCTGGGATCGTCACGAGGCTCATGGCGGGCTGCACCACCGGCGCCATGGCGGTGGCTTTGGCACAACCGACCGATGTGGTGAAAGTGCGCTTTCAAGCCCAGGCGCGCCTCGCTGACGGTGGGAGGAGATACAACGGGACCCTGGATGCTTACAAGACCATCGCCCGGGACGAGGGCGTACGAGGCCTTTGGAAAGGTCCGTGTACGACTTTGATCGGATTAACAATTCAATCGTGATGTTCACTTTCCGGGAATAAGCATCTTTTGTATGCTTGCAGGGTGCGTGCCCAACATCACCCGTAATGCCATTGTCAACTGCGCAGAGCTGGTGACCTACGACATCATAAAGGAGGTTATCCTGAAGTATAACTTGATGACAGGTGAGAAAAGTGGATCAAGGAAAGGCTTTTCTTGTGATGTCGTTTTCACGAGAGTGCCAAGGAGCAGAGAAACAGGAAGAGGTGTGTTTAAAAAAAATAGAATTTTGGAGAGAAGTTTATTTTTTTCAGTAGTTCATATTTAGTATTGTATGGATGGGCAACTTAAAAAAAAAATTGCTGGAGGGGGCCACGATTTTTCAAGTGCTTCTGGGCGCTCACATGAGATCACGCACTACGTAACTAGATGCATAGCAAAAATGCGATGTTAAATATGGGCAAAAATTACGGGCATGTGCAAAAAAAACATTTTCGATAATACATTTTTCAATGCATGTATAAAAAAAAATTCAATTGAGACAGCTCTCGCATAAAAAAAAAAAATTCAAGGACAGCACAAAACTGATAAAGAAACCAAAATTGTAAGATACAAAAATAAACTCATTACAAATTTGAATATCAGAGAGGTTCTACTATGTTTGTCTCGCATATCGTTCCAAATCTGCAAAAAAAAAAGTATAAGAGTCAATGTAAGTGCAACTAACTGCCATCTAGTGGTGATGGGTGGTATTACGACTACAACCAACTCCTGCCTGCTTTATCATGGTTGAGCACACACAGATTCTTCGCATCAAGTGAATTGAAATTAAGAGTGAGTTTGTTTGCATCCCAATTTGCTGAACGCTAATTTCTTCCAGACAACCTGCCGTGTCATTTCACGGCCGCCTTCGGCGCAGGCTTTTGTACCACAGTCGTGGCGTCGCCGGTGGACGTGGTTAAAACACGCTTCATGAATTCGGGTGCCGAGCAGTACCGCAGCGCCATCGACTGCGCTTTCACCATGATGAAGAATGAAGGACCCACAGCCTTCTATAAAGGGTAAATCCGATAAAACATCGATAGCGCCCATCAGGAACAATTTTTTTTTTTCCATCCATCAGGTTTATGCCTTCTTTCCTGCGTCTGGGCTCCTGGAACATCGTCATGTTTGTCACCTACGAGCAAATCAAACGCGGCGTGACGCAGTACTGGGAGTCACCCTTTTGAAGCCTCTTCCAGCAATAATCCACACAGACCAAAGCTTGGGGGGGGGCTGGGGGGGTCACAAACTCAGGTAACCTTTTGCAATTTAGTAAGGGCCAAAATATGCAGATCCAAATTTGGTGTCTGCTTGAAAACAGGATGTTTATGTTTACAACAACAAACTTTGTGTGTGTTTTGTTGCTTGCGTCGTTCTTCTTGAGAGCACATCCATTTAAGTCGACTGAGCCATATGATTGAAAAAAAGGGAATTGATTTGTTTTTTTTTTTGTTGGGAGAATTACAGTGCTTGCTTGTGAACCATGTGCTCGGGGTTAATGATAGGACTCGCACTCAAATACATTTGATTTGTTGCTGGTCAATAAATTCAAAGAAACAAGCTGATGGATGGATGGATGTTACAAAAAGGTGTTAAAGACGATACAATAAAGTGCAAGTTTTTTGCAATTAACTGTTGAAGTGTTTGATTTGCTTCGATCTTTGGGTACCACCGTCGTATTGGATCTCGTTCGATCATTTTGACAGCTCACTCACTTTATGAAAAGACAAAGCAAAGCAGTTTGTACGCATCAAGAAAAACGCATGGACTGATTTGAGTTTCAGGCCACAAATTTGAATCTGGCGCACTGCTATCTTAATCCTAACAGTGGATAATAATGTTTAAGGATTACACATGACAGTTATGCTCATAACAAAAGCGAATGAAGGAAAAGAGCGAATCGTTTTTGTGTTTTCAGCATGACTCAACAGTCGCCATCGTCTTTCCGTCTTAGTGTCATCGACTTACATTTCTTTTCTTGATGGCTTGTGAAGAGAAGCCGCGATCAATTTTTAAAAAGCAGGGCTTGTTTGATGAGATCCTTCCTGTCCGGGGAGAGCCTCTCAGGAAACTGGATGCCAAAAATGAGGATGAGGTTTCCTCTCTGGGAAGGATTCTGCGAGAGCGGCATCCCCTCTCCGGTCACCACTTTTTGATATGTGAAGCTGCAGGGTGGTGACACACAAATCAGAGAGAGAGAAAAAAAAAGTTTCTGGTGGAACGCAAGTGAAAGAGTAAAGTAATCTGACATGAGTAAATCCAAACGAGATCGTCATTAGTTCAGGTTACAGTTTTGGTGACGTATAAATACAAATATGGAATCTAAATGAAATATAAAGACTTACTGCACAATGTCATTGATGGGAATGTTGAGTAGTCTGCCATCTAGTGTTTCCACATTGACAGAGCAACCCGTCAAGGCCTGTGGGGAAAGAGACCAGGTTGCTGCCACGGTCCCCACTTCATATGATATACGGGAACATGTGACTCACCATTGCCAGTGAGATGTGGGCCTTGTAGATCAAGTCGTTGTTTTGTCTTTTGAACTGAGGGTGAGTCTTCTGTCGCACGATGAACACAATATCAGCAGGGATCTTGTTCGGGCCCTGGAGGTCACAAAATCATTTTCGAGTAAAAGGCTTAACACTCCTTGCGCCATATCCAAGTCTCGTCATGTGCGATTTGTGCGTCATTTGTGACGATTGAATTCAATTGATCTCTTACCTGATCGCCCTCTTTGGAGAAAATGACCTTTGTGCCTTCTTTCCATCCAGGTTTGACATCAATTGACAGAATCTTATCCTTAATACCTGACGTGTAGCCATCATCATTCATAACCTGCAAGTTGAATTAGAAGAATTTTTGGGAGCGTTTCTTTTTAACATAAAGTGGTGCTCTGTCCTTGGTTGATGTCAAACTAAACATAAAAGACAAGCGAGGTCATCCGAAACTGACCCTTCGAGATATCTTGATTTTTTTAGTGCAACCATGGAAGAGGTCATCTAGGGATAAATGAAGATCCCTCTCGATGGGGGGATCTTGCGTCTTGACCTCCTCTGGTAGCAGGCCACCCAACAGCAGAGGGATGTCATTCGTGTAGAAGTCTGACAGGAGACAAACAGACATCATTGCGCAATCAATCTTGCACATGCGGTTTATTATCAAAACATTTGTGGTACCTGCAAATGGGTTGTCACTGCCAAAAAATTGCCGGAAGGTTTTGTCTGGATTGCCATGGTAGACGTACTTGGTGGACCAAGCGCCACCGCTGCCAAACTCATATGGGATTCCACCTTTCAGGCCTTCCACTCCAAACTTGTCATATGTTGCCTTTTTTCGAGCTGTCACAACATCGTATTCATGTTATGAACCAACACTGAGAATCCAAACCAAAGTCACAATACACAAAAAAGGCACACATGAGAAATGATCATATTGTCAAATCAGTCTCTTAATAACACAGCAGAGCTTTTTCCCCCTATGTAGTTATTAATGTGTAATGTTTCTTTTTGGATTCAACTAAATTAGGTTTTCCATAATATTCAATCAATTAATATATACAAAGTGGAACAAAATGAAGAACAACCAATATCATCATACATCGTCATACCAAAAAGGATTAATGCACTACTGCTGTATTTAATATAAAACTTTAAATAAAAAATGACATGCTTACGGTCACTCAAAACATCGTAGGCTTCACCCAGTTGGTAAAATTTCTCGGCACTTTCTGGTTCTTTATTGCTGCTCGGATGAAATTTGAGTGACAGACGTCGATACCTGCAAAAAACAGAAAGGAATTCTGACGCTAGCTGTCTTCCCGTGATTGGTTAATTTCCAGAACTGTTGCTAGGTAGACTTACGCTTTTTTTATGTCCGCGTCTGTTGCATTTCGGTTTATTTCAAGTTTGTCGTAGTATTCGCTGCACATTGCAACGTTGAATGCTTGATCTTGACTCCCCCACCCGTCAGAAATGAAAATGTAAAATTAACCACTTAATCAATCAAAGAAAGATTAGTCTGAAATAAACGCGTTTTAATCCCACGACACGACGTCTTCCTCAATCCTCGTGGCAACGTCGCATTCACCAAAAAGCGATAGTAATCACCAAAAAATCTGTTTGGGGGTTCGCAACCGATGACATGAATGACGTAACACGCACGATTAGGACGTTGATGATTTGAAAGCGATTTACGCAAATGATGTCGCCGTCGGCCAACTGACGTCTCATTCAACGCTGCAACGTTAGGAAGAAATTCGGGTCAATGTGCTACCAAAAAAAAGCACTCTTAAAACAGACATGACGAAAACAAACACACACAAAACATATAGTCCAGTACTTAGTACAACCGCCGTTTCAACAAAACAGGCCATTGAGTAGGAAATGTTTACATCGGTTGCTATGGAAAGCCGACAGTCATTAGGGACCGTCAATAAATGGTAGCACAGAACCAAAACCCTTTTGTTAAAATATAAATATTTTATAATAAATATTTTCTTAAATAATTAAAATACAAGAATAGCAGCCATCAATGCGGTTAATGAGCCCCCCAAAAGTTGGACATGCAAGGCTAACGTGCGCATTAATATTTCAGGCATATAGTATCCAAAATACAAAACGTGTAACTCTCGTATTATACGGAAAATACGCAGGCAACGTTTAGAGTTTAGATTTAAAAAAAAAAAAAAAAAAACCTACACACAGGCTAATACTTACAGGAGTCACTGAGGTGCACGTTTTTAAAAAGATCTGAAAATGAAGTGGACCAATGAGGGAGTGAATTGCAGCAGCCGTAACAAGTTCATTTTATTTATTTATTTTTTCATTTCAAATCAATTTCAGACAGAAACTACTGAATAAACTTCCTCTAGATGTTGAAACGAGCTTAAATTGCACAATGAAAATTTGCATGATTTACCAACAATTTAGCAGTGAGTCGTGTTCTTTGATCTGCTAACGGTGATCTAGATATGTCGACATTTTATTAGCAATTCGGGGCCCATATCAAGATTGAAGAAATTAAAGAAACATTAAAAAAAAACAATGAATTCTGTAGAAATAAATATAACAAGTCAATGTAGATAAATCACTAACGAAAAGATCAACATCCCCCCAAAAAAGATAGCAAAAAGGAAGTTTTTAACCAACCAAACTAGAAAGGAAGCCCTAATTTTACTTTAAAAATGCTCACGGCATCTCCATTTGTAATTTTTACAGTGTTTTTCTTTGTAACAACTGTGTATATGAGAAACTCTTTACCAAACACTATCATCAAACAATTGCTATAGAATACTCTTAAGAAAAAATAAAATAAAAAAACTATCCAAATAAAAAGGGGAGAAAACGAAAGCCAGGAAAAGAAATTCAAACAAGAGTATGTGCGAGGACGGTTAAAGGGAGGGTGTAGTGTCAGCCTGTGTGGGGGCGTCATGTTTTTGTCCTTTTGGAGGTCTTGGCGACATGCTGGGAAATATTAGGAGATGGGCGACCTTGCGACGAAAGGGTTGCTCTGACATGTCACGCCTGTTTGCGACTTTCAGTCTGTGTCGACACCGAGCTGGCGCCGTGAGAAGGCCAGCTCGCTTTTTTTGCGCAACCATTTCCACATTACGCAAGGGTAGGTTGTCGAGAACACAAAGGTCTCCCTTCTCCTTGGGGTTGAAGAAGTGAGGCGGATGTAGTGAAGGGTACAGATAGAGACAGACAAGCCCAATAAGAGAAGAGTTTCCCGGTGACTTCTAGCAGGCACAACCGCTTTCGCTGGCAGGCTGCTCAGGCGGCTTCTCCAGCTTGATGTCGATCACTGAAGGATGCATCAATTAGGGAATAGAACGTTTCTTTTTTTTAATTTCAATGTCAATGGCAATGGCGAGGACGGATATGATGCGCTCTGACAAATCCACCAAGCTGCACTTGAACGGCAGGCTGGACACGGCGAGCTGTCACGGGGGGGCTTAAACGAGTTTGAGAGCGACGTAGCGGCTTATGACAAGACGAGAGCAGACAGCAAACACGCACACAAAAGGATACTGTCCTCTCTATTTTTGTCCTGTGTGGTGTCCATTCCAGGGAGGGCGGCTGCCACGCGACGGAAGAGCTGCGAGAGGGGAAAAAAAAAAACAGAAGCATTTTTTACCCCCGACAAAGAAATGAAGGAAATTGCAAACACTGTTTGGAAGGTAATGAAGAGACGTTTGGATGTATTGGCATGAGCAAGCATCTGGTTAACCTGAAGCACTCACACACGAAAAGGCACACCAATTATAAAAAAAAAAAAGACTTTCCACTAAGTGGATGTCAAGTGAATGATGAATTGAACAGACGAAGCGAAGTGGAATGTTATGAAGGAGTATTTGGGGCACGTTCAAAACAAAGACGACATGTGAGAATTAGAAGAAAAAGTTCATGTTACGAGAGTGGAGTCAATATTACAAGAATAAACACTGATGTTGGCTAAATAAATAAAGTCATGTAATTTTTCAAGAAAAAAAATACATTTATGTAAATGCGTCTGTGTCTAGTCATAAATAGGAAAATAAAGATCTCAAAATTCTTGACAATGAGATTGAGCTTTATTCTTAAAATGACTCTTCCCGTAACATTTCAACTTCATTCTTGTAATTCAATGACTCAAATCTCAAAGTTTTTCAGCATGCCCCGAATACTCATTGGTTGTTTTTTTAATCCTGACACATCTTTTGATATTCATCAAAGAGTGTGAATATTTCCTTGACTTTGAGCATTTTTTTTTCACCTCATTCCAACACAGCAAGCTTTTAAACGTTGCACTTTTGCAGAGCGCACACTTGCATAAAAATCCAAGCGCCGATGATGCGATTCACACTCTGGTGATTCGTTTTTTCCCCCAATCAGTCAATCGTTCTCATCAAAAGAGAGTCAGTCAGAATGGCCACACCCGTTTATGTCCACCCCGGGGCCAAAGGTCAACGACGCCTTTTCCGTTTGAAAGCATGCATGCGTGCGTGAAGCCCAACGAAGCCGACCAATGGACAGCATGAACACACACGTACACGAGCGTGAGCACGAGCACGAGCACGCTCTACCTGTTTGACATTGTAGCCCGTCTTTGCGCTTGTTTCAATAAACAGAACATTCATCTCTTTTGCTCTTTGCTCTCCCTCTTCTGTGGTAATCTGTCTGTGATGAGTCACAGCGTACGGGGACGCACACAGCCAACCACACAGACAGTCACGCAGACAGACAAGGGAAGGGGGGGGGGGGGGAGTACACGTTGAATATTTTCAATTGAATGAAGGAGTCGTGCTCATCCCTGCTCCTGCTGCCACCTTTTCCGAAGACCAAAAGTTCACCGGCGACACAAGGAGGATGGGAGGATGGAATGTAGGCGTCCATTTCACAAAACGCACTATTGATCGGTGGTTGGTTCATAAGCGCACCGTCTAATGAGTGACTCGGATGGGGTCGGGGGGGATCACTTTTGGAGGCGTCGCCAAGGTGGCAGCGTCGGTGGCGAGGTGGCTGAGCACGACGCGCGCGCGCTCGATCTTACCTGTTTGACATTGTAGCCGGCTTTCGCACTAGTCTCAATAAACATTACATTTAGTTCTTTGGCTTTCCGCTCTCCCTCCTCAATAGATACTTGCCTGTGGTAGATAAATGGGTTAAAGTTGGACATCACACAACAAGAACATTAACTAAAAGGAAAAAAAAAAATGAGCGATAAGCAAGGAGCTTCATTGTACGTATGGTACCGTTCTGGCTAGGTAACAATTTTTCTCGGATAATCTTTGTGGCTCTCGATTCACAAGTTTGTCTGTTTCTACTCCTGCAAAAACTATCCGGAGTTAATTGGTACTTTCCTACTTGCAGCTTTTGCTATATTTTTGGGCTCTTTCTGTGACGCCCTTAGCGACCACAATATTGCGTCAACACACTGGCTCAAAGGAAAGTGGGGATTGGTGTCAAGGAAGTATGTTGACGAAATCCATTTTGACTGAGAGACCAAAAACTTACATGTCGCAAAGAAGCAACATTTAGTCTACTGCAGGGCATTGCGCTTGATCTGCAAACTAGCTCATGAAAAGCTCAAGATGGCAAACAACAGACTTTTATTATCTATTATTAGTTTTATCACTTGACAATTGTTTTTTTTTTTTTTTTTTCTAAAGTTGTGAAGCAGCAACATACTTGTCTGCGTCGTCACATTTTTATTTATTTATTTTTTTTTTAAATAGGTCAAGAACTACTACTGGTGTCTCTAGCTTGAAGAGCCCTCTGTGATTAACAAAGAAAAAGCGAACAGTTTTAAATCAACACAGTACACCTTATAAAAGATGGCAACTGACCAAAAACCAAAAGATAAAAATAGCATAAATGTAAAAAAAAAAAATGCTGCTGTTTTGGCCTGTTACATTCAAGGCAAGGAAAGTTTAGCTGTAGAACACATTTGCTGTACAAGACAATTCAAAAGGGTTTTACATAAAAGCGCGCAGCATTACAGAAAGAGAAACAAAATATTCAGACAAATGGTAGTAACAGAATACTGCTTCACTTGAGGTTCTGGGAAACACACAAGAAGCCCGTCCCAGATGACCTGACTCGTCTGACACGAGTTTGGACTGCGGAACAAACAATTCAAATTTTGACCGCCCGTAATGAAGAATACAGAAGGTAAATAAAGAGATATAATATGATGGAGTTCCATTTACTCACTACTTTTGAAAACGAAAGAACTAAGTGTGGTAAATCATCGCAGACGCAGACAATCGTAGCCAAAGACAGACGACGTACGTTGCCGCATGAGGAAACTCTGAAGTGAAGCACTCCGTCTTGACGTTGGAGCCGCAACAATCAATGCCTTCATTAGCACGCTGGCTGAAGGAAGAAGAGATTACCTTTTGTCTGCAAGATCGGTCTTGTTTCCCACCAACATGATGATGACGTCACTTCCTCGCTCCGTTCTCACGTCATCAATCCATTTTGTGGTTTGCTGGAAGGAGTTGACGTCTACCGTCGCGATGAGAAGGGAAATGGAAAATGGCGTCAAATGTGATTTGCGCGTTTGCGTTGGCCAAAGGATGTTCAAAAGGTGTTACATATAAGATACAAAATGGAATTGAAAGGAATCACCGCTTACTTGTGATGTCGTACACGACGACAGCGGCGGCAGAGTCTCTGATGTAACTTGGGATGAGGCTACGAAATCGCTCCTGACCCGCAGTGTCCCACAACTGCAATCTGATCTAGAAGGCAGAACGGGGAACGTTTAAGAGGAAAACAAACGAGACAAATGTTGGGAACTGAAATAATCAGACACCGCTAAATTAAGCGACACACAAAACTTACCGTTCTGTCCTCGAGGTACATGGTTTTCGACAGGAAGTCGATTCCTATTGTGGCCTGAAAACATGGCACATGGTGTTCATTAGTCATATTTACTAAGAAGTCCGTCAATGTTTTTTTAATGTGAGCGTTGGCCTCACTTGGTAAGTGTTGTCAAAGCTGTCATACATGAACCTGGTGATCAGCGAGGTCTTCCCAACTGAAAGCAACACACACATCAATGGAAATGTAACACCGAGTCATGCTTCACGCTCATGAGCAGTAGCGCTCCACAGCGACCCGAAAAACTCATGTTGTCATTCATCATCCTGTTGTGAATACGTGTGGGAAGGGAAGGGGGACAGGGGAGATGAGCACTTGCCAGCGTGGACTATCATTTACAAGACGCATTCACTTCATGACGAGAGGGCCAAAGTCAACACGTCTGTTTAGAAAACGGCGACCGGTACCGGGTAAAAATCTGTGAGATATCGAGAGACCGCATGAAAGCTTTTTTCTTTAGTTTAAACCAACCCAAATGTTTTAAACACATGCAAATGTATTCCCATACACACAAAAACTGTCAATTTAAAAAGTGGAGAAGTGGTGGGCCAGCATTTAATAAATAATTCAAGTGGATGGCTTTCCCACATGATGTGAGGGCATTAAAGTAAGTACTTATGAGTGAACATATTTTTTTTTTCTCTCGAGTTGCCAACAAAAATTTGACGGAGCGAACAACACAACAAGGAGTAGCTGTGCAAACAGTGAACAAATCCTCAAAAATGAGGCCAAGTGCCTGCTTCAATCTCACTGTTGCCACTCCCAGTTGCGGTTTACAGTGATCTAGAGATAAAAAAATATGCAATCACATGCCGTGTATTAAAAAATATTACAAAAAAAAATAAACAATACTAGCATCAAAATTCTTTAAGTCATGTATCTTGGTACAGAAAAAGTGCAGCAACACATACAGATATACAAAATGACAATGCTAACAGGCATGTATTAGTCATCTTCCACAGAAAAAGGCTAATAACATTTAATCATCTTCTGTTTGTATAAAGGTGAATAATACATACAAAGTCGAGACTCACTGTTCATCCTAAAACCATTTTTTATGGGGCTGAGGTCAGGGTTCAAAAGTTTTCAACAACAAATTCATCCAAGCATGCTTTTACAGTCGTTAATTTGTGCCCTGGGACAGTGTCATTCTCCCAAACTGTTGCCACAAGGAGGTGGAATTAAGCACAATTAATCGCGAATTAAGAGCAAGATATTTGATTTGGGGGTATGATTTCTGAGTTTATCTGAATTAATCTTGACAATAAAATAGAAGGTTTCAAACGGGCAGTGCAATCCAATGAGTGATAGTGACGCTAGCAATATCTTTCAAGTTACAAAGCACAGAGCTGAGTCATGCAGACTTCCAGTGCAGTATCAATACGTAATTCTGTACTGGTTTGAGGCATCAGAACCTCTTGGGTGAGAGCTATTAAAACGTTGTGTTGGCAGCCTTTTATCTTAACATTGTTAAATGAGGATTAAGGATTTGAGAGTCAGGACCATTTTTTGTCCTTTACATGGGAATTCTATGTTATGTTCGACTAGAAAGTGGGAAAATAGGTGGGAAGAGAAATGCAGGAATGCCACTGGCCAGGTTTAGAAGACAACATTAGGTCGGTATTACACAAGCGTCTGATACAGACGACTTTAAATGATTTACTAGTCAATTTTAGTGTAAGAGTTGTTGCTTATTTAGCACCATTATCACCTGACGAAGTCGACGTCAAATATATCAACCGTGCACTTGAATAAGAAGAACATTACGTTTTAATAGCGAAAGCAACAGCGGGATTACATTTCAGGAATATGTATCAATACGTTACGTGGCTAATATGAGCTAGGCACGACAACCGATTATATCAGCAAAGCCACAACCCACCCAAAGTATTTGGTATCATATCCAAATTGGACACATTTAACACCAATTTAAAACAAAACGGTCCATGTGCCCAATTAAGAATAAGACTCACCGCTCTGTTCCCCAAGGAAGACCAATTTAAATTTTCTTAGTGGGTTTCCAAAGTCTCCGGCCGTGGACATGGCTGTGAAACAAGCTTTGACGTGCGCGACTTCTCTGGAGCTTCCCAGCTAGCCAGCTAAAGCAAGCTAACCACTTGTTTTCAAAAAGGAAATATCTGTAATGTGGAGCCGATTAGCCCAAGTCACGATAGAAGCCACTTGTACGTGGTTTCTGTTGTGAAAATGTCCCCTTTCGACGTCTACACACTTTTTGAACAACTCACCGCCGAGCTGCAGACAAGTTAGCATTACAGTACATTACTTGTGTGACATGTCTACTGGCGAGATGCCACTTTGGCCCACTCTTCTTCTGCGTCGGTGAACACTATCCTTAAATAGTGTGCTGCCATCTACTGGTGATAAAAAATAGCTTACAACAGGATGCACGACCACGCGCAGCGGGAGTGGAATTTGCTATCCGCCCGTTAATAGAAGTAAAAATAATTACAATAATTAGCAAATAAACTCCAATGCACTGTTTCTTTATACAAAGAAACTCGAATTTATACCGTTGTACCGTTTTAAACAAAAGATATTTTAACAAACTTGATTTGTTTGAATGTTGTTTCCTTTTCTGCATTGTTTTTGTTTTGTATGGGGAAAATCGTCTGAATAATTGTGATTGCAATTATTACAAAAATCGCGATTAATATTCTTTTCAAAATCAATTATCCGTAGCATAATTAAAGTTGGTAGCGGACCAACCAAAGTATTAGTCGTTCTGCCTCTCACTTTATGTCACTGGCATAAATCGAATACTGTCCTACAATAATGTGTTTGCGAATTCAGAATGGAAGAGAAACACAATATCCTCAGTATATTTTTTTCTCACGTCAATTGTATTTTTTTCACTATTTAGTAACGTATTTAATTCAATGCATGTTATACCACAACTTGTCCACACGAGGGCAAACTGTGACAAGCTCGCACTCGTGAGGAGAATTCTTGCAATCTAATGCATAGTTCTACTTGAGATCATGTAATATAGACCAACAATCAGTTGTAATCGATATTTACTTGAATAATATCTCGGAATGAATGCAAAATCATCAACTATGAAGTAAATTTAATTCAAAGACTGTTCTAATAACTTTCTTTGATTCATGAATGGGATCTTCGAAACATTTCTCAAAACTACCCCCAAGTACTAACACTCCAGCAGTATTGGTTTGTAAGGCCCAGTGGTAACTTGACCAGACAATAATGTTCTTAGATGGCGTGCTTAAAACATACAGCTAATATGGAACAATATTTGCAAAGTATGCAAATTAGAGTTAATTGAGTTAAAATATTTAATTGAGTTAAAACACGAATTAATCTATAGTATTGTAATTGTATTTCATATGGCATACGCTCACCAGTCAAATGAATGCAGTTTTACACAATAGTCTGGCAATAAAACCTCCTGTCAAGTCCATTATAAGAACCACTTTTTATTAAATCCATTCAAGAACGGCGTTAATAGTCATTTTGAAGGCTATAATTTGTGCTGCTGTGAAACTACACCGACACACGCTGACGGGAGTATTTTTTCTTTAATAGTCATTTATGACCGTTTTTGCTCTACTGTGATGTCTTATCAAATCAAAACTGAAAGAATCCATTATGCCAAGTCAAATCGCAGAGAACTGCGATGTGGAAGCTCCCGCTCATTATAATTGTAGTTACATTTATTTGATCGAAAAGGGTAATTTAATCGTTTCTAACAAAACCTGAGCAAATAAATTGATAGTTGCAGTATACAGGAACGCATGGGTGTTTGATTACATGCGTGAAATGAAAAGTGACCTTCTGCTGAATGGTTGATTCAGTTACATGATTGAATTGCTATATATGAATTCATAAAAGCACGGTTTCCCGCTGCTTTGTGTGAACACGCTGTAAGTGTTTTTTTTTTTTTAGCATTTTTGAGCTGTAGGTCATGCAAGACACACCTGCGACTCTGGAGCTCACATCCTACGCCGCTCTAGTTTCCATCTGGCTGATGCCAGCACTTCATTCTACACGTTTTTTTTTTTTAGACCTGAACCTCGCCAAACTCGAGCCATCCCCCTTGATTGCCCACCTCCCCGTTGCTGCTCTCCTCAACGACGCCATATGTCCTTGGAACAAGAATGACCGCGAGATGCTGAACTGACAAATCCGTCTTTCACGCTGTCGTGTTAGCCATTTCGATTCGTTCACTTGCATGCAGTGGATTCTAAAATGCATGATGGAGTTTGTTGTTCACTTCACGATAGAGCAGATTTGCTGTTGTGGTTACATGCGTCCGTGTGCTAAAGCATGTCATTAAAAATTCCGAAGAAGCATGAGTAAGATGGCACAAATGAAAAGTGGTGACTTGACACTGATGTGCAAGTTGGTCGTCTTCCCACTGCATTTCTCACTTGTGCTAAACGACGGCACCCGATCCTCCGTGGACGGGGAAGCCCTTCAATGACTCACAAATGTGTCTTTTATTTTCCTGCTTTCACACTGCCCATGCAGAAATACGGCCTTCCTGAGCGGACCGCCTCTAAGCGAGCGTACCAATGACGCAGCTCTGCCTGCGTGTGTGTGCACAGGATGGACGGAGACCTTCCCATTTCCACATCACCTTAATATAAATCTAATGAATGCAGCTTTCAATGTCACAGCAAAGTGCAATACAGCACTCATGTCTCCTGAGAGGGATGGGGAGCACGCGGGATGTAATGAAGGAGGAGGGGGGGGAGTAGGAGTGAACAGAATGAAGAGCATATAGGGCCCGATTAGGCGAGGGAATATGGGAACGGCGTCAGGGTTGGGTCAGGGGAAAAGGCGATGTGTTGTCATCCCTGACGCTAAGAAGTGAAGGAGGGAATCACTGGAGGAGCCGGGACACATTCTATGGAAATGGTTTTTCTCGGATGAGTGTGGGGAAAGACCATGGAACAACGGATTGCAGCGATGATGACACATAATGCAGCGTGAGATGTCGAATCCCTTCATTTGTGGCCAGAAGGAGGCATTCTTGCAAGCATAAGTAAAGCTGCGAGGAGAGTACCGTAAGCACATTTACCAGGAAGGGCGGGAGAGAGGGAGGAGAGAGCCAGAGAGAGAGAGAGAGAGAGAGAGAGAGAGATAGAGAGAGAGAGAGTGGGTGCGGGGAGGCGGGGCGGGGGGGTTGTTGCATGCTCACAATGTGACAGAGATAGAGCGGTTCCATGCACGAGAACGAGGCAGAGGTGGAGGGGGAACGCAGAAATGGGGACTAAGCGCTGAGAGCAGAGCGAGTTGGGGAAAGATCCGCACATAAACGTGAGTACAAAAGGTGGAGGGAGAAGGAGAGTGGAGGTTAGCGGGAGGGAGGTGAAGGTGGGGAGGAGGAGGTTGCAGGGAGTCAAGATGATGGAGCCCAGAAATCGGCTTTACAGGACAGCTTTTCACGAGCGCTCTCTGCAGCAGACGTGACTCTGAGCACTGGAGTGTGCTCAAATTAGCAAAAGGGGGACAAGGCAGGACGGGAGGTCTGCAGCAGCCTTTGCTGGATGCAGCAAGGCACTTGATTTATTACGAAGGAGCTGGTTGGTAGCGTGCTTATGCCTGTGTGTGTGCAGTTTTATTTATTTATTTTTTTTTTTTTTTATGGGTCCTTGTAGCGCTTGGAGCTTTGGGAGAGACCATTCCTCCAGTCATAAAATGACATTCAGCAGACAGGAGCTGCGTGTGCTGGTGCGGCTCTGCAGTCCTCAGTAGGAAGCAGCAGCGGAGCTTTTATCCAGTACGAGAGGCTTTCTTTCCGCCGACGTATGCTGAGGTAAGCCGGCTGGCTATCAAGCCCAACGCCTCATGTGTCTTGAGGTGAGAGGAGCAGAAGATCTTAGGACGATGCAAGGACGAGCAGAGAGCTGCGCCCGTGGCAGGGAGGCCAGCTGAGGTTCCGAGAGGAGCACCCTGGAGGTAGAGGGGAGAACGTCGGCAGGGAAAGAGGGGCGGAAAAGAGTGGGTGATCATGCCTGTCAAACAGTGAGCTATAGCATATGCTGTAGTGCAGAGCAGAGTGGTGCGGCAGGGAGGACAAGCATCGCTGCACAAGGGAGCGGAGGGAAAGGGGGTCAGGGGGAGGCGGGCAAAGAGAAAACCCTTGGAGGAAGAGTGGAGAGAGGAGAGGGGGGGTAAATAGATCAGCACCCTTCCACCACTGGCAAGAGAATCATCGGACGACAGGCCGAGGGGAAGCATAAAAACATCACCCAAGGCCAGGTGTAGAGGTCAAAAGGGAGCTGGTGGGGCTCACACAGAGTGCACTGGGAGGTGGAGGGGAGGGGAGGGGGCGGGGGGGGGTCCTAGTGGCTGTGCCCCCTTCGACTTCTACCGGGTCCAAGAGGAAGAAAGGTCACCTCAGAGTACGGCGTTTGGTGTGATCGCCCTGACGCTTCACCATGGGAGAATGGACCATTTTGGAGCGGCTGCTGGAGGCGGCCGTCCAGCAGCACTCGACCATGATTGGCAGGTAAGAATTGGGTTGATTTTTCACAGTTTTTGTGTGTACTTGCTGAGGACATCTGCGCCCTTGATTTGGGATGTCCTCAAAACTCCCCATGCCTCCTCACCTTCTCCTTCCTGCTCACGTGACCATTCGTTCTGGGCGTAACAAATCAAACATAATCAATAAGCAGCTTGACTGAGTCTTACAGTAAATTCAGAGAGCGTCCTCGAGCACGAGATTTATAGCAAAGGTGTGAGAATGCGAATGAAGAGAATCAAAAAGAACCACCTGAGCGGCTTTTCTTATCTGCAAACACTTCACATTGAAAGTCTTATCTGAGAGGTTGAACCGATAAGCTTTTATTTTGATTGGCATCAAGCAGACATGCTGTAATAAATCTTGAAAAAAAAAAAAAAAAACACCCAAAAAAACCCAAAAGCCGCACTTTACATCATCTCTGTTTGACTGAGTAAATGAAACGAGAAAAATTTGACATCCAAATACACGTCATCCTCACATGACACGACGACGTGTGGGAAATCTGTGCGTGCACGTCGGCTCTACCCTTCAGCATGTGGGTCGCCACGACAGAGATGACGTGAGCGGCATAACATGACACCAAACGCACTCGCAATTGCTTTTCTGGACATTTTCCTTCCAACTAAGTCATTTTTAGACGTTTGCTTGTGGTTGAAAGCACAATATTATGAAATTCAATCTGCCGGCGTACAGAGCGATGGAGGGAAAACCTGAAAGGACTCTGATTTGATAGTCATGTGATTATATGACCGCACTTTATGGGCTTACCACTAGGAATTAAGATCCAACTTTCAAGTTCTGTGGAGCCATTTGTAAGCTAATTTTTCTTGTCCGAGTGACTGTTGAACAATGCTGAATATTTAGCTAGCGCTAAACGATAGCACAAGGGCTAAAACGCCAGTGAATATTGGAATTGCGTTCAACAGGTGGCCGGAAAAAGGAGACCAAAGGGATGTCCGTGTTGCTCTGTTTCTACTGGATTTGTAAGTAGGAAACTGTTTGCTAACATGTCAGCCATGGCTACTTGCTAAGCTAATTGCTAATTGTTGTGACTGTTTTTTTTTTAAAATGAGTCTTTCCGCCCCCTAGTGGTCAAAACATAATTGAATGCGTTTTCCATTTCTTTCTTTCTTTTTTTTTAAATTCAACCGCATACAAATGCAGAACGCCACCTGTAGTTTTTCAGAGGCATGGAGGCAACTCTCAATTTGTCTGCTCCCGCTTTCAAAAGTCATAATGAATACTCTAACAATGTAATGGCTCCCTCTCCTGTGCTTAATTAAGCTATTTGTTGATCATGCACTTCACTGGAAGAACATTAAAATGGTTCCCTGAGTCACCATTACAATCACACTAGAAGCTTTTCTGGCTCAATTTAGAATGGTCCTTTAAGTACTTGTTTTGGTTGTGTTTTAAAAAAACAAAAAAACAAATTATGAGCGGGCATTAGCTTTATAACCCAAAAATTACACAAACAAAATTAAGTGTTAATGTAAAATAGATTAAAAAAATTAATCCAGAAGGTGTTTGACACCCTCAGGTTATGAACATCCAGACAGTCTTAAATAAACGTGACACACTTTGTCAATGTGTTTTGGTTTCACTCAAATCGTGTTGGTCCTGCGAGCCTCTCAAGTTGGCCCTGGGGCATTAGCTGTAACTTTAGAGTTTTTCCGATGACGTCTCCACATGGTTCCTGCTTGTCCATGCAGTTCATGGTTTTTGGTACCACTTTGCACTCACGCTAGTCGGCTGCAGTTCCCTAAACATGTCTTTTCTGTTTGTCTCTGGAATAAAACTGTTTACATGAGGCCCCGGTTTTAGCAATGCAGTGGAACCTTAAGGTCAAGCATGATCCATTACAAGAAACTGGTTTCAAAATAAAAATTCCCGTAGGAAATAGTAAAGTATAAAACCAAGGCCAACTATTGCCATGTTTAAAATTGTTAATGTTGTCAAAAATAAGGTAACTACTGATGAAAATAACACATAAAAATAATCAAAGAATAACGTTGAAAATATATTTAGAAAAAAACAAAATACACCTGAATGTCGATTCGAAAAAATGCTTAATTGGCAAATAAAAAAATTATAAATAAAAAGCAACACTCAAACTAGTTGATTTTTTAATGCTGACAGAACAGAGAGGTCCTGCGAGTTAAGCTGAGGTCTCATGAGAATGACATCTTATCACACGAAGCGTCATGCATGACAGCAGTCGATCTTACTCTTAAGCGCTTCACACATCGAGGACGCGGCAGAAAGCAACTGAAATGTCGCACGGCTCTGCAATCCGGCGATTATTATGAGCGACAGGGCATCGGCCACGAGTTACGCTAGTTGATTTTGTTTTGTAACAAAACGAGCTTATAATACTCAACATAGATTGAAAATGACCTGTGACTTAAAGCGAAGCGTGGAGAGTCTCCGAAATATGAATGCAGTCAAAAGCCCAAAGCCTTGAAATTGTCACATAATGACACTCTCCTTTATTTCCTCCTCATGTATTATTTTTAGATTATCAATTGAATGGCCTCGGGGCAATCGGGTTATTCTTGACAATTATACCGTGTTGTGTGGCGTGTGAGTGTTAATCGTCAAATTAAAGCAAAACACACAAAGAGAAGTGTTGGGCGACTTTATATTTTCTATGAACTGTATAAAAAAAAAAAAACACTAAAATATGTTCTGAAAAAAAAACCGCGTCATACAGGGTTAATTATATTTGATTCTTCTCAAATTCACTTTCAGTGGTTCCACTGATTTGAGTAATAGTCTGGATTTTGTTGTTTTGTTCTTATTCCGTAAATTCCGCCATCTGAGGCGAGATGACAAAAGCCTTTTTTTTTTTTGTTAAGATTTGAATCCCCCAACACTAAGCATGTGTTTGCATGGTCAGGAAATCCACCTGAATTCTATTTTTGGGATTTGCCAGCAAGTTGGAGAATGCTGCTCACCCTCTGGCACAGTCTTCCGCTGTACAGGTGCCTCCCATAAAAAGCTGTCTGGAGTCCAAATTGTTGCACTGACCTCTGTGGGTTGAAAGGTTCAAGTGTGTTGCACCACTGACCACAGCCAACCCCCCCCCCCCCAGTTGGGTGTGGTCAGTGGTGATCATCAACTGTGACGCAGCCATTCACAGTTGTGCATCGTCAAGTGTTTCTTCTTCGCACGGTGTGGCCGCAGCATGCAGCGACTGCTTGACGGCAGCACAAAAAGAACTTTGAGCCTTGTGTGCTATTTAGAACGCGAAATATATTGCATGCCTGCGCTTGGAGGTGAAAGAACGCTGCTCCAAAGTATTGTCCTTTGCATGTCAGTCATCTGTTTGGCTTTTCTTCTTGCAATATGACGATGACGTTCCGCGTTCCATCAGACGTTGTGTGCCCCCCGGGTGCCATTCTCTTTCTTCTTAATTGCAGACTTTAAGCCAACCGATGCGACTGCATTTGCTCGGTTATTCAACTAGAAATAGAAACTAGCATAGGTTGGCTTAATCACAGTCTTGGAAAAGGACAAAGTGAGATTTGCTTCTATGCCTCAGACGAACTGCAGGTGGCTTCTATACGATGACTCATGACGAAGGTTGTTTTGGTGCGCTGCTCGTTTGAAGGTGGTCTCATCTTGTTCAATGTGCAACGTAATTAACGGACGAATGTAATCATATTTGCTTTGCAAAAAAAAAAAAAAAAAGAAGGCATTGCATAGTGTCTCCTCACTCACTGTCATAGAAATCGTTATTTGAGATTATTTTAGATTTTAAGTAAAGTATACTGTGGCGTATAAAGTGAATCATGGGAGGAGGGGGGGCATTAGGCACCATCATTCTTGTCAGAAGACTACAAGGCACATAGTATAAATATTTTGTTCATCAAAAGAAAAATAAATATTGAACTTTTGTATTTAATCTTAGTTGGAGTTGAACAACTCGTGAAAATTAATGATCCTTTGACACCGCTTTCCTCATCGAGCAGCAAATTACGGCCAGGAGCAAAAAGATTAAAAAAAAGAAAAACTGGGAGGGAAAGAGGCAACATTTCGTTTTAAGACGCAAGCAATGTTTATAAAATTCATACTTTGTCATCATGGAGGCATGAGCAATTTCGATTAGTCTGAGTTATAAATAGTTCCTTTTACAAATCCATCTGTGAGGAAATGGATAGAAAACGCTGGAAAAGGGGACACGTGTGTGTGTGTGTGTGTGTGGATTCATATGTGGTCCTTCAATCACATCCAATATGCGAACCATTTTTTTTTTCAGGAACAATCAAGACATGTACGTAAGTGTATCTCTCTCTCAGATGTTCTTGCGGCCACAGGTGTGTGTGTGTGTGTGTGTGTGTGTGTGTGTGTGTGTGTCGCTGTCTTGCGTGAAAAGCACGACGCCTTGGGGCTGCAGCAACAAATCAGAGGTGTACACCTTGCAGGTAGAGCGGAAGGAAGGAATTTGATGCATTTTGCTCTCCACTGCAATGCTGCGGGGCCAAAGCCAAAGACAAGTAGAGCGAGAAAAGAGGCAAAGATAATGGAGGGAGAGAGTGATCCCGGGAAGATCAAATCCAAAATATTGTTGGATGCAAAGAGACGAAAGGATGGTGAGGGCAAAAAAAAAAAAAGAGTTTCAAAGTATCTAACAATGTCAACATGTGCACTTTTTATTCCATGAATATCTATTTTTTTTTCATCTTCATATTCGTCTGCACGGAATTAAGTACTGCAGTGCTATTTAGAGAGAAATGACATGCAATATTCACCATCTCCGCAGACACAGCAATGCAGCTTTGGCTGAATAAACAGCACCTTTAATAAGCAGCAGAGGATGCGTCTTCAAAATAAATGAGCCGTGTCGCTTTTTAAAGCACATCGTCATACATTTTCAAAGCTACAGCTGTTCCAAATAATTACACCGTCATGAAAAATTGACATAAGCTCGGGAACATTTCCTGACTTGTTTTTCTTCACATTGACGTACATGCGAATAGCGTAAAAACGTAAAAAAAAAAAAATGGACCACTATGTGTCATTTGTTGCAAGCGGCAACAGATGTCACGTCCTTTATAAAAAATGTATATAGACTTGACCAGTCTTGTGTTGTTAAAAAAAAGAAAAAAGAAAAAAGAGAGCTGCACTTCTGCTTCATTCATGGACTTAAAACCGTGGATGATATATTTTTTTTACACTTTAAAATAATGCTCGTACAGTTCAGTTAATAGCAGCGGTGAGCGGTCAAGGCCTGCTGGCCTAACATAATCAAGAAAAAAAATGATCATATTCTTCACATGGATGTCATATTATTATCGAAGTGTTACATTTTTAGGTGAGAGTTTTTATCCAATCAGAATTCCGCCAGCTCGTGTTGCCAGGCAGATTTCACAATACCAGTAGGACGCACTATTTTTTTCCGAGGCCTTCAGATGCAATCGTGGGGGTGTCTGTTTTGTGTCTCAAGGGGGCTTTTACCGTTGCCAGACAGTTGCGATAGCCAATCAGATCACGAGTTGGTTAGAGTGAGCCTTCTCATTTGCCTTACGCTGAAGTTGACAAACGCGTTTTGTGATTGGAGCTTCCATGCTAGAAATCCCCCACGTCAACATTTGTTTAGCGATCCATCATTCGGCGATGACTTGAAGGAGCTCATTGGTCTTTTAGATGAAAGAATTTGTCGGCGCATCGGCGGGGTTCTCATGAGTTCCTTCGGACGTCCATCCTCCAAGTTGACTGCAATTGATTTTGCTGTTTAACGGCGGATTTTCCCGGTCAAGCTGAGCTCAGCGTTCGCTCACTGCAAGGTATTATTCATATTGATAGGTCGCGTAAGTTCTCGGAGCATGCGCAGTTTTTCACATTTTTTTTCTCCTTGACTTGGGATTTCTAAAGTAGTTACGCATTTGTTGCATGTGATAATATAGTGAGGTTATCATACATTTATGTCTTTACAGTCGGCCCACTGAGGTTTGAAAACATAACAATGCGGCCCTGGGACTGAAATGAGTTTGATATTTGATGAAGATATGTTTTATAAACTATTTATAAGCCCGGCGGCCTGTTTTATATTTCAATTCTCAATCAAGATCAATTTCTTGGTTGGTTGAACTTGAATGAACTTGCATGTTAAAGCGTTTCGTCTTAGCAGGTTTCCCTTAAGTAACAATTATTCCTCCAGTCAGCTCTCATGAACATCACATACAGGGAGAGTTTACGCTCATCTTAATCAATATATTACTCCTAAATTAAACCATAGTTGGCTACATGAGGGGTGCTTCACTACTAGAAAGAGATAATGATGGAGTATTATACGGCGTCAAACGACACCACATTGTTAACATTAATCTCTCTTGCAGTGTCAAACATAATTGCGCGTAATTAAATTCATATAGGCAGATTATTATTATTTTTTTGGTTCCAGCTATTGTACTGGATTGGATTAGATTGTGCAGGTGTACCTAATGAAGTGTCCGGTGAGTGGGTAAACAGATTTGAGAAATAAAAATGGTAGGACAATTATGTAAAATAATAATAATAATTGTAATATTTTTCTGCACGTTCTCTGAGACTAGAAAAAAAAATGTTTCCTGATAAACGTACAGTATATTCCCCCTGCCCGCCTTCTTTCCCGGTAAAAACGCGGCGCAATAAGCTTCTGTTTCAAATGGCGGAATGGGCCGCACTGCGTCCCATTGTGAGACGCATAAAGCTCTTAGCGGAAAGAGAGTGAGTTGAGGTTCAGCTCATGAAGGATGACGGGTCTGCAGAGGAGGCATCGCGAGAGCAGAGAGAGACGTGATTTGTGGAAAAAAAAAAGATCTACAATAAGTATATAATAGTTTCTACTGATACTGGAAATGACACAAGAAGTTTCCCTCGTTGATTCTTTTTCATATTGCTGAGTCTATCAGACAGTTTTGACGCAATCTTTTGCAGCAGTCTGAGTGACACTCGGAATTTACGGCATAAACTAGAGAACATTCGAATATTTCATATGCCTATATGAAGAAAGAGTACGACAGAAAATACTGGGTCACTGATGTTTTTTTAAAAATAAATAAATAAATAAAGGTTGGCATTTTCTTGCGCTTTGATGAGCAAAAAAATAAAATAAAATTCCACTCAACAACAACCAAATAACAAATCACTTCAGTTCAAAATCATTTTCGGCTTAACTAGATATAAAATCAATATAAAGTGAGTTTAAAAAGTCTACACACCCCCGTTCAAATGTTATTTTTTTTTTTTTCTTCAGCTGGAACTGGAGTTCTGAAAAAAAATCCGAATAGCAGTCAGTGTTAGCATAAACCCGCTGCTGTAGAAAACAAGCAAAAACGAAAACGTCAATAAAAGCCTGCTCGAACATCAGAACTTAATTTTGCGTCATTCAGAGGCCACGTCAATTGGCGGCAGGTGTGTGCGGACTCCCGTTTAACACGAGATTGAATGCGACTGGTCAATTCCGAACGCAGGCACATTGCTTAGTTATATAAGAGGGTGTGTACACTTTTGCAACCACATCATCTCCGTTGTTTCTCAAAAACATCAAACTGAGTCATCTAGGACATAATAATTAATTCATGAAAAACTTTTTTTAAATACTCCTACTTGAATGCTCTGGAAAAAAAATAGTAATAATAATTTTGTTTGGCACTGCATTGTCAGTTTAATTAGTAATGAGAAAACATTGCGTGTATGTGAATGTGTAATAATGTATATAATTGCGTAATAATTTGCTATTGCAGTGCTCTAATGTACAAAATGCATTCTCAATTACGCTGAGTTATAACCCGAATAAAAACGATGAGATGTTATTACATGCATGAAGTGTTCGTATTCCGTTGCCCATTACGTGACACTCAACAATGCGTTAAAGCAGAATATATCAATGATGGCGTTTTAATGAAAGTTGTATAGTTATGCTGAACTTAGTACACGGCACTTGAGAGCACACAAAACCTCAGAGGTGATCACATTTTTGATGACAGAGAAGCCGTCGTTACTCCAAACACTGGAAAGCAATAAGATTCATGGCGGTTTCAGGAAGCGCGTTTCGATGCAGTCAGCAAAAATGCACCGCTTCATTCATTTGAAACCTTCACAGAGAATTTATTTTTCTTCTGCCAGTAAAGGAAGAGGGATGGAAAGAGCATTAAAGATGAAAGGTTGAATGAAAACTGAAAAAAAAAAAGAGGAAGGCTGCATCCTCCTCAGAATAATCCCGTCTTAAACTAATGTGGGTGAGTTTCTCAATTCCGCAAATAAGTTGTTTCCCTCATGAGCAGAGCGAGAAGAGTGATAATTCCATTTCTCGGCGGCCCATCGTACTTAGAAACCGTTTCGGTGTTAATCGCTTGGCTAAAATATCCTGATTGAACTCGGTTCACCTGCTTTGGTGAGAGCACACTTAAAAAAATAATTCACGCCGCTGTTTAGTGGACCCTCAGGCGGCCTGCCTGCCGTATATTCCAAACTATTAAAGCGGAGTTGGGGGGGGGGGGGGTGCTGAGTGGCGGTAGGATAGAAATGTCGGCACACTAATCATTAAGCGGCCTAATTTCTCGGCCTGCACAAGTCTTTATTCATCACGGCAATCGCTGGAGCTTATTATTGAGAGCATACGGGTGGAATAAATCTTTTTACTCAAGACCTGACTGCAGAGATTATTCCTGACGCTTCAGATAAGGCTGGATGCACTCCCGCCGCTGAACATTCCGCAACACAATCCTTCCCGGGAAGCTTGTAAGCTCTGCTCAAAATTCAACTTGACCCTTGGGAAATAGTTGGGAATAAGATTCAGTTCCGTGCAACACATAATGTAAAGTGACTTCATTCAATTTAGTCGTATTATTCGCATGTTTTTAACATCATTTTACACTTGTGTAACAGATAAGGAGTGGTTTCCGTTTGCTTGAGATTGACTCGGATTCACACATGTGGTCTGGGACCAATTCAGGGTGTAGTCGGCCCAGGACAGACGCTAGTCTGCCGTGACCCTAAACTGGACACTGAAAATAAACAAACCTCTTCAGGGGAGTTTGACTGTATATTCGGTGTGTGTGTGTGTTTGTTTTTATGAATTACGGGGACATTTTATATGTCCTTTTTTTTTTAAATCAGCTGTCATGCTGCGGGCTCTTGTCATCCCGAGGGGCGGCAGCTGCCTTATGAATGAATGTGCATGTGTGTGGGTGAGTACTTTTGAAGCCGGCGGGATACGCCAAGCCAGCAAGTCCAGCCAACGTACAGTGGCAGAGCATCTGATGTCACACAGAACCGTCTGCCGCTCACCAATCAGGATGCTTCATTTTCATTAACTACAGCGTGCTGTCGTTTTCGCATATTCTTCACGTCAAGCGATACGTCACAATTGCACAGGACTGAGAACGACCAATCACCGCGCACCAGTTATCTGAAGCCGAACGTCCATCTTCTCATCCCTCCTTCCCATCTCCAAAACGAGTTGTTTTTCGGCAAAATGTGCTCAAGCACACGATTGGCGCTCTGCAGCACTAAAACACTTGATGTTTGCTGATAACCTTGCTTCCTTCCTTCGTTCCTTTCTGCTAATGCAGCAATCTGCCATGTGCTAATTATCCTGTTAGCCCGCAGAGGAGTGCACATATTGACACACACACACACACACGCACACACGCAGAACCGCTCATAAGACAAACAAACACTGCACAACACCCAATATGTTCATTGGCACAGAATCTATTCATGGGACGGAAATGAAAAGCTCAAAACGTGCAATACAATAATGGGACGTCCGGGTGGAATTTCGTCATGGTTGACGATGGTGTTAAATGATATATTAATATATAATCGACTTGAATCCTTCATCCATCTGCTTTCTATACAATACAATCCAACTATATTCATATGGCGCATTTCACAACAGGTGGAGCTGTAACGAAGTGCTTCAAAATCGTCCGGAAAATACGGTAGATGCACACCGTCACTGCGTGGGAACTAAATATTCAAATAAAATCAGGAAAGAATATATAGGACTTGTCGTGTGTGGTGTGCCGTGATGAAACGGAGTTCGAAAGTCCTAATAATAATCGGCTTTATAATCTGCCAGTGAATTTATTTTATTTTCCTACTACTGCATTAAAAAAAAAAAAAAAAAAAAAAAGCACACTGTATATGATTCGCAACCGTCATGACGCCGAAAAAATATCAACCTTTTGATTCGAGCTGAAGGCTGCGTTCCGACAACTTGAATTTATGGCGGTCCAAAGGTGCAGCTGAGCTTTATTGTATCTTCGGCGCTCATGGAGTGAAAGTCAGTGTAGCGTGCGCGCTCACAGCTGCTCCATCACAGACGGCCAAGCGCGTTTGCCATTTTGCACGTTTGTCACACACATGGCTGACCCTTCCTCGTCGTCTGCGTCGCAACACACGAGGAAACGTACTTGGCGTGCACCCGCAGGTGGAGCGCGACTCCATTTTCAACCGCTTTCACGCAAACGACGCGTGTTCTTCGGCTGCCTTTCGCTTTCAGCTGCGTCCACGCCTCGAAGGCAGACGGGTTTCTTTTGAACTCAAAGGCGCTTCGAGAACTTTCTTACGCGATGCTTTTGGTGCGAGGGCCTTCAGTGGGAACTCAATTGACTCAAATAACAGAAATCGCGGTGACGCAAATTGGCTGTTGACTCATTGACTTCCATTGACGGATAAAGACGTCAAAGATGGATTCGAGTAAGAATCGGAACGTAGAGCCAGCTAATGAGCATAATGAATAAATAAATAAATAAAGCCCAAATATTTGTTGTGACTTTGCCGTTGGCCTCTGGCGTCATCCTAGCACGTTGCGAGTTTTTCAAACTCGGACATTGAAGTGGAGAGATGAGCCTTCCCCGGGTTAGCTTAGTGCTAGCTAGCGGGCATGACAGAACGCGGATAGGTTTAAAAACGTTACCAAAAGCGAAGAAAATGGCCGTTGGTCAGCGTACGACGACGGCTCTTGGAGGTTTTCTAAGAAAGCTTTCCAGTAGGTGGCGCTGTGTTTTCAAAAAAAGCGCTACACACGACAAAGTACATGATTAGTGCACTCCATTTGCCATTTGTCATTCTGATCAAATTGTATCTTTGTTTTTTTGGGACCAGAAAATGTTTTTCACTTTGTAACCAATCCAGTTGATTCGGGATTTCCTGCTTAATTGGTAAAGAAATAGCAAAGGCGCATTTTTGGGCGTGAGATTTTCGTACTCACCAGAGATGCTCATGGTTCTAACTTGCAACACTTTTTGTCTTCTTATTCCATCTCCATTTCTTCCAATTTACATTTGAGGAATATAGCATGAATATCTGATCCAAGCCATTTCCTTCACCCTGCTCAAACATCTCACATTTTTGCAGTTGCTCTGGCAACAAGCCTTTGAATGCAAGTGAAGCCTCATCAAAAAGACACTTGTTTAAAAAAAAATGATTAAGAAATCCGCCTTTACAAAGCTCGCTTTTTATTCACGATTCGTATGCTGCTATTCGTGGTACGTTCATTTGAAGTCAGTTACTTTGATGATCTCATTTTGTTTAGCGTGGCTGGCCCATCCCACCTGGGGCGGCTCCCATTGATCTTGCCTCCACTCCTTTTCGCAGCCTCGAGACAAAGTGCGTTCTAAGTAATTGGCTCGTCCACGCAGGAAGTATGCGCATCCTCTGCATTTTGGCAGCGGGCACCCTGCGATGTGCGGGCGCTCGCTGCTCATTACAAAGCGCTGACAGTGCAATTCCAAAGGCCCGTTCCTCCTCTGCAGTGGCCAAGTTGGATCAGCACCAGTGGCTAATATTTAGCGTTTAGTATGACAAACAACAAACTGTTTAAACATATGCGTAGGCACACACACACACACACACACACATGTCAATGTGGAGTGTGAGTCAGTCTGCTAACTGGCATCCTCTCGTGATTGCGACGAACTTGTGAGCAAGTACGCCGTCATAAATGAACTGCTCTCATTTTCATCCCAGCTGCTGAGCAATAACGTGCAAATGCATACGCATGAAGCTGCTCACATGCAAAAAAGTGTGACACGTTTTCTAGTCTCCAACAAAATCAATTGGGCTCGCTCTGACCAACCAATCAGAGGATGGGAATATGATGAAGTGTTTGCGGGCTAGCTCGGTGGCCCTTTGAGGCAAATGGCAAATCTGATTGGTTTAAAGAAACCGTTGCATCGGCCGGTAATGGTGATTGATTGAAATTGGCATGGCAGAATTTAACAGCATCACTTTGAGATCATATGGATTGCTATAAATGCACTTTGCTGAGTTTTGGAGTCAGCCAGCCCAACCGCAAACGCCGACAGTTAGTTCAAAATGCGACCGCGTGCCCCTTGACTAGAACACGGCCACGAGGCACACCCGGACAAAACACGAGTGGCTGAAGGGAGCTGATTGGTAGCGACAAGGAACAGGGCTGACGAGAAAATGTTGCAATGAAAACCAAATGAGCAGACAAGGAAGGAAAAAAGGGGAGACAAATTCAACAAATACACGTAGCACAGCAACTTGAACATCGAGCTGATCCTTCCTGTTGTGTGCCTGCAGGATCCTGCTCACCGTGGTGGTGATTTTCCGCATCCTGATCGTCGGCATCGTGGGCGAGAAGGTGTACGAGGATGAGCAGATCATGTTCATTTGCAACACCATGCAGCCCGGTTGCAACCAGGCGTGTTACGACAAAGCCTTCCCCATCTCGCACATCCGCTACTGGGTCTTCCAGATCATCTTGGTGTGCACGCCGAGCCTGTGCTTCATCACCTACTCCGTCCACCAGTCGGCCAAAGCTCGGGACCGCAGCTACTCGCTGCTGCACCCGTACATGGACCACCACGGCCACGGTCACGGTCACCACGGCCGCCATCACGAGCATCACGCTCGCAAGCTGCACTCCCGCAACATCAACGGCATCCTGGTGCACCCCGACAGCAGTAAGGAGGATCACGACTGCCTGGAGGTCAAGGAGATCCCCAACGGACCTCGAGGGCTCCCGCCCACGCACAAGAGCGCCAAAGTGCGGCGACAGGAAGGCATCTCCCGTTTCTACGTCATCCAGGTGGTTTTCCGCAACGCCCTGGAGATCGGCTTCCTGGCAGGCCAGTACTTCCTGTACGGCTTCAACGTGCCGGGAATGTTTGAGTGCGACCGCTACCCGTGCGTGAAGGAGGTGGAGTGTTACGTGTCCCGCCCGACGGAAAAGACCGTCTTTCTGGTCTTCATGTTTGCCGTCAGCGGCATTTGCGTGGTGCTCAACCTGGCCGAGCTCAACCACCTGGGCTGGCGCAAGATCAAGACGGCCATCCGTGGCGTGCAGGCTCGAAGGAAGTCCATCTGCGAAGTGCGCAAGAAGGACGTTTCCCACCTGTCTCAGGCTCCCAACCTGGGCAGGACCCAGTCCAGCGAGTCGGCCTACGTCTGACAGAGGCTTCTCGAGGACACGTGACATTTTGGAGAAGAGCCCCCCCCCCCGACCCACCGACGATCAGAAGGGCCGCAAAAGGTTTTCTGACTTTGACGGAGCACAGAGAAGAAGAATCCGCTTCCCACCACAGACTTTGGTGCTGCTTCAAGCTCTTTCCGAATTTGAGGGAGCTTTCCATTCTGCCTAGGTGACACTAGGTGCCTTTAAAGAACCCAACGGACAGCTGAGGAATTTCAGAACAATGAAACGCTCGATTGAAATTGCCTTGAGGAATGCCCCGCCCTCATGACTTGCCGTTGTCGTAGCTCACCAAATTCTCGTCTCGATTTCCTAAAATGTGCACATATGCAAAAGATGCATACGCATGAGCGTAGAGGGGGAAAAAAAGCCAATCGCTTACTCGAGTCGGAAAATGGAATTGGAAGATCATTTGTGATGCTGAGAGAGACTCACACATCTCATTTTCAGTCAGCAGACAAGCGCTTAACCCTTTTTTTTTTTTTTTTTTTTAAATGATGAAACACAATCCCACAGGAAATATAACAGCACCGACGACCCACGTGCAAACCTTTTCTGAGAAACACTGACATGGCCTTGCGGAATTTGGCAATATCTTGGTGCTGCGCTGCCGCAACATGTCGAGTCGGTAAAACACAAACACGTGTGCACTGACGATTTGTCTCACACTTGCCTCGCCACACTGTGTAACACACCTCAGTGCTCATGGCGCCCGCCAGGTCGGGCGTTTATTTTCAAGAGCAACCCGGAAGGGGGGGTGTTGAGAAACGCAATTTGCCGTTTCCACCGTATCCGATCACCACCATCCGAAGATACGACACAATTTTCAATTCAAGGGTAAAAAAAAATATACGTATATGCTTGTCAGGCATTTGAAGCCGATTCGGTACGGCATTTTGAAGGTGCTGTACATATTTGACATTTAGGAATTCATCGTTCTGGATGCGCTTCGCTTCACGATCGAAGGTGGTCACGAGGATGAATCGTAGATGAGCCGCTTTTAACCAAATGTACGATGGACGCGCTCTCTGCTCGCCCTTCATCCTTCCGAGACGTTTTGAAAAGTGTTGCACCGTCTCATGAACTGACAAACGGCATGTTCAAGAAGCATACATAGAATGGATAGCTTATGACATTTAACTTAAGAAGACTTTTATTTCTTTGCATCCTGCTCCTGTAAATTGTACTCAGCATGCGTTATGATATTAAGCGATACATAGACTCGCATCGTGGGAAACGTGGAAAGTGAATATTTGAAAGGCTCCCGAACTGCAGCAATAATATTAATATATCAGATGTGAAGAGAAAAAGAAGTCAATAAATGATTATGCAAACACTTTTGGCTTCCTGGCCCATCTATCCGTCATTCTTTATTGCTTAATCGTTCACACGGTGTTCAACGAAATCCACGAGTGAGAGTACAGCAGAAAAAATGCGCAACGTCATCTCACGTGAAGAGGCCGATCGGGTCGATCCACGAGACGTGAGGATGAGCCAGCTGTCGGCTTACACATCTGTCCATCAATGTCAGCGGAAGAAGAAGGTGCACGGCAGAAGCTTTTCGAAAATCATCCGCTGTTTATTTGGGGGCTTTTTCAAGTTAATTCCTCACGAAATTATTCCAAGCGACACTTAATGGATATTGAAGTGCCTGTCGGGGTCGGCGTCCAAAAGAAAATCAACTAAGAGTACAATCCTTAACTGTCAAGGCCAACATCAATTTGTTTTTAATTTACCAGGGTCGTCAAGTGATTAATTTTTTACACTAATTAATCACCAAAAAAATGCCGTTATTTTAATTGCGATTAATCACATTTTTCAATTCCAACTTTATGCGTAGCTTGTAACTGATTGATTTTTTTTTTTATGAATGCAAAAATCACCAACTAGGAAGTATATTTAATTCAAAGACTCTTCTAATAGCTTTCTTTGATTCTTAAAGACGATCTCAACTGAGACCTCTTCACAGGCATCTTTCTTGGAAACCTTTCTCAAACTTTGCAAGGCCCAGTGGGAACGTGAGCACCGTGTTTTCTTCTGAGGTGACGTGCAAAAGATAGACCGCTAATATGGAACGATATTTACAATATGGAACGATATTTGCGATATGGAACAATTATTGCAATATGGAACGATATTTGCAAATAATTTTCGAAGTCAATCAAACTGAGTTCAAATGTGTCACTTTAACTTCATTTTTGAATTTTGACAGCCCTAATTTTTTACCCTTTTAAAAGCTTTTTGTTGTTGTGCGGGCTGACACCAGGCTAAAAAAAAAAAAAAAGCAGGTAAGCCATCGGAGCAATTCTGCTCATTTGAGGTGAGGGGAGAGAATGACAGTGAACCTTTTAGCGTTATTAAAACTTGAGTCAGTGCAGGCTGCGTCTAAGCGGCCTAAGGGAGGCACAGGAGAGGAGACAAAGGGATGAAAAGGCGTGTTGATGAAGATGAATTTTGGATCTATTCGTTGACTTCGAGGCCATGCCGGGTTCGTATTGACATGCGATTGACACCGCTGTGTGCGGCGTACGCTGGCATCAACAAGCCAGCCGACAAGCGCGCACGAAACGAGTCGATAAGCGGCCAGACAAAAGCATTAGCGAGGATGTGGCCAGTCTGGTTGCCGTGGTGACAGGAGAGTGGTAATCATAAGCAGTACACACAAGACAGTAATGACGAGCGCAAACGTCATCTACCCGGCCGTCACTCCGCAGATGCCTTGTGGTCCAAAATACTCCGAAGCATGCCGTGTTATCATTTGGCTGATATAAAAGGGGACAGAAGGAAAATACTTTTTTTTATTGCATATATACAAAGAGTGAGTCGGAGATCAAACAACCAAGGAAATATTTCGCTTTTGATTTATTTCTTTCTGGATTACACTGTTATAAAACAGTGCGGCTAATTTTCAATCCATCCAATTTCGGCCCCGCCTCTCCTCACAAGGGCCGCGAGGGTTAGGGTCTGTCCCAGCTATCTTCGGCCAGTAGGGGGGCGACACCCGCAAGAAAAAAACAATTTGCGCCCCCACCCCACAACCCACTCTTTGCCACGACTATAAATGATAGAATTTTCATTGGAAAAAACTCTACACTGTCGATTTAATCCTCGCTGCACACATTGGGCAATGAGAGCGCCACTGCCAACTACTGGACAGGATGTGCAATTACACTTTATTGTAGTACGGCGGTAAAAAAAGCATGTTCCCCAGGGTCACACGGACCCCCCCCCCCCCAGGGGGGCCCGCCCCACTATTTGAGAATCACCGCCCTAATGAGAACAAGAGGTCAAGAAAACGGCAGGATGGGACGTTCATGTCCACTGTACCTCGAGGGACACAAATGCACTCATGCAGTATTTGTAGTTGTCAAAAATTCTGAAAAGGACGTGTACGTGAAGAGCGCTGTCATGAGGATACCGCTTCTATTTTTATTCCTTTGCGATCCATCTACGAGTAAATGCTCAGTCCTTGTGGCATGTTTGCTCATCATCATGTCACTTTTCGACCTCAAGCGGACGCCGAGCGCATCCGTCCAATCTTTCACGTCACAAATCGACCTCCTTTTGGATCGGGGATTTTTTTCTCCACGTCAGTCAAAGGATGAATGAAAGTTTACGCATCGATTTCCATGAACCGGCTCTACACAGGGTTGCTTCGTTCATCAAATTTTCATCCCCGTGTGACCTACATGTCAGTACAGCTTGTTCATTATTAGTCGGCATGAAGAAAGATCATTTCATTAGTCGCTATTGTTCCTTGGATATTTGCCTCCGTGCCTCTCGGCTCATTCATAAAGATGAAAGTGGAGTTGGCGTGTCCCTCTGGAGTGTGCTCCTCCTCTTGCAGCCTCTTAATGTCTTGTGCCATCATTTTGTGTCAGTCTCCATTTTGCGCTCAGCCCGTGCTACCACCCACCCCCCCCCCCCCTTCCTGACACTTGGCACCCGCTCCGTGCCCTTCCTCTCGCTCGCCCCTCTCTCTCTTCCTGTCTCCATCTGCCCCTCTCCTCCTCCACCTGACTCACTGTGCTACTTCTGACCTTGCCTGTCCTCTCTCTTGGGTTTTTTTTTTTTTTTTTTTAACCACCTGGGTAACATTAAAACACAATGACTTCCCCCTCATCTGTCTATCCAGCAAACCATTAGGAAAAGCCTTTTGCCTCAATTGTCACCCTGTTTCCAGCCACCTTTTTCTCTCCATCCCATTTCATGTATGTGCTCTTAAAAAAAGAAATAAATAAAGTGCTTCTTCGTTAATGTTCTGGCTTAGTGATTTTTTTTGAAACTGCAAATTTCTTATACTTTGTATTTTTCTGGGGGTCAAAAAAATATGTTTCCCCGCACCAACTCCATTCTTCAAATCAATACAATAGATATTAAAAGTCTACACCCCCTCCCGGTTTTATGATCCGGCCCAAAGCATGATTCTGCCCTCACTTTTGCTTCATTGTAGGGATGGTGTTCTTTTGGTGGTGGACACTGATGTATTTATGACAAACCTCGGTGACACAATGCCACTAGATGACAACAAAGTAAATAGTGTTAATACTTCTGACCAAAAAGGTTTTTTTTCAGTGAAAACCAGAGGATGGGTACAAACAAACAAACAAAAAAAAAAAATCACAAAAAAACCCATAAGCGAAGCTGATTCAGTAAATTGCAATTATGCTTGTGATGTAATTATTATAATTAGAATTAATTTAATTCAAATGGATGTTAAATAGGTACAAATGAAACTTAAGTGGAGTCATTTCTTTTTTCCAACGAGTGCTTCCGTTGAGCTCGTCATTTGGAAAGGTAAAGCCTGATCTGGTGAGGCGTGAAAGGCAGGATGGCGATAAGTGCGTCAGAGACATAAATAACATGACATCATGCCGGCAAGGCATGGTGTAACCTGCCAGTGGAGACATCAATGAAGCGTGCCAACACAGTACGCTGCCATGGGCACACAATCTTGAAAAATTACAATGAATTATGATATTTAAGACTAGGGGTGTTCCAAAAAAAAAAAAACGGTTTTCATTGTTTCCAACTTGGCCTATCAAGCTATAAGGGAGAGATAAAAAAAAATAAATAAAAAAAAATTAATAAATAAAAGAAAAATCTTGACATATTTTGACACTTGAGCCTGGATCACAACAGAGGCCTGAGAATCGTCAGCATCGTGATTTTTGCCTTGAAGCATTTGGACAACCTGAAGACAGGTGTCGCTTCATCAAGACTGACCTAAAATGTCGTCAAACCGTTTGCTGCTTTGCAATATGAAAATGACAAAAACTAGAGTTTATAAGAATACCTTCGGTACATAATGGAGGTACTCTACAACTTTTACTCACATATCTGAGGAACAAAAATGTCTCTCAGTGAACACGGACATATTATCACACCACTGCACCCACATATCTCTACGGATTGGCTTTAAGAACGCATAAACCTCTACTGGAAGCCCAAATTAGCCTCCGCTGCAAAAATATCCAGTCACTGTGTGGACGCCAAAGTGTGCATTTGTCATCGCGACACGCCTGTTCCAGTTGGTGAATGTTAATAAAAAGAAGTTGCCAACAAATTGCGTTTTTTATTTTTCAAACGCAAACAGAGGTTAGGTGGCCTCCCCTGCGCCGCTAATGATGTATTTACTCTTCACGAAGACACCAGGGTAGGTTGTTAGCGGACCCCGTGGCTCTCAGTCGTTCAATCTCCCAGCACACATCCCCCACACTGGATCAATAAACACAAGCTACATGAATTCAGCGCAAGCCTAATCTCATTTCTTAAATGACTGTCTCACAGACGACATGCGGCCTGTCCATGATGGCTTCCATGCGCATTACACGCTTTTTGTGCCGCTCGTGACGACACCAAAAACACACATCCACCTTGAACATGTCCATTGCGCAGCTGGTGAGCATCCGATGGCCTTCTGAGAGGCGCTAAATGGCATGCACAAGATTTATATGGACGTTTGGGGGTCACAGTCAAGAAGCGCAGTGGCTGCAGCGTGTCCAATGAAACAGCGCCCCGCAGAGGATTTAAGACCACACTACAGCGGCTAATCCTCCAATGAAGAAAAGAAGAGACCATCGATCCCCAAGGGAAATTAGGTTTAAAACAGCCGGAGACTGGCCACCAATGAGCGTTGGAGATATTTACTGTAGCCTAAGAAAAAAAAAAAAAAAAAGACCAAAAAGCCGCGGGCTCACAAAAAAATATTGTTTGGATATTCATGCTGCATCGCAGCAAGTATAAAAGAAGGCTTGGATGTGTTCCCTGCTGTGTCCAATTAGGGCTTGGTCCTGTGTTATCCACTGCCTGTGGTCTATGTAGACTTTTTTATTCATGCACGTCCTGCACCTCATTATGAACACACCTTTCCCAGAGTACAAAGCCACTAATGGTGGAAGGTTGTGCACATGAACTGTTAAGATAAAAAAAGATACAGCACACAATGGAGCTTTTTATCACCCACGACGCAAGCCAATACGACAATGTCAATGAATTCATAAAAAAAAAAAAAAAACGCCTACAGTGCAATACATAACACGCTCAGCAGCAAAGTCGAAACGAGGTCCTCATAGGTATTGAGCAAAAGGTTTCGTTCGATCTCAACCGTATGTTTATGTACCCAATAATAGATCTTAAAAGTCTGAAAACAGAAACATTGCCACCATTTTGGGCAATTATTGCCTCCTTCGTTGTATGAAATCGACTATGATGCCTCCGTCGTCCTTTCTGAATTATTCACCTGCTTTTATTAACGTTCTAATTCTGTCTAATGCGTCGTGGTTTTTTTTTCCATTTGTTTTTTTTGGTTTTTAACACCATGATGACATTACAGTTTTGTATGTCCTCCCGGCGAGTCTTTTTCAATTAGCAGCTCCCAGCAGGATCGTTAACACGCAGCTGAGTGTCAAAGCACCCCAAAACCAAATTAAACCTGTTAGGTCTGTTCACAGGAAAAGCTCCTGTCTGAGCCACCAGATGTTTGGTGCTATGCGGAGGAAGCATAGCGGAGAAAAGATGAAGTACTGCTACAATCGAATGATGCATTCAAGATATATTCATACAAGAGCAGCATTTAAAGCAGCTAAGCTATGTCTACATAAATTCTGGTTGAAGCAGCAGAAGAAGAATCGAAGCGATCAAAAAAAAAAAAAAAAAGTGAAAATACTGTGTCTCAAAATGGACAATATCTGATCATTTGCAGGTCTGCGGACCAAATGCTGCTGGAGGTGAAACCGATCGCTATTTGTTGTTGGAATAATCAATGTACTGTGACAGACAACAAAACACAAAAGTGACAGACGTGATCTAATACTGGGTGTGTTCAGACGAATGATCTTCCAAATTGTGAATCAGAGCCACATGCAAAGCTGGAATGTGAATAGTAGACTGGTAATATGTACACACTGCTTATGTTTTATCTGGTTTCCATGTAACAATTCCACCGCACAACTTTAGGTTCCAGTGCGCGAATGATTAACACTGAAGCCGACGGGACAGTTTGGCTTCATATGACTTTTCTTACAGGAGGTAGTCGTTAAAACATCGTAATGAGTCGACTCATCCCAAACAAGACTCGCCAACATTTCTGAAAGAATGTTTGCTCACGACCCGTAAGGCCTCATCCGATGACTCCGCACGTGTGACGTCATTGTTTGTCGTAAAAAGTCTCGTCATGTGCGGACTTGCTCTCGTCTCTGGCATGTTCAGTATGGGGAGTGTCTCTCCTTGTCGCAAGGAAACAAAATGAACAAGGACAAGCGCGAGCGAGTTTCAGTTCCAACACTTTCATGTCGCGGCCTGTTCCTTTTCACGCGAGATTCAAATCAATGTTGCTTTAAGACTAGACGACGAGAGGCGCGAGATGAGCTCCGTGCGTGTGCTTCGATACTCTCCCCTAAATCGGCCTCCTTCCTGTCCTCCCACAAAGTGTTCTTGATGCCTCTATCATTCCTCCCTCTTGCCCCCACTAATCGAGAGCTGCGGTGGGGCGGGGGAGATATTTGGAAAATGCTTCTCAGTGACCACACCGAACTCCCCGGTCACGTGACCTCTTTTTCCTTGCCTTCCTTCTCCTAAATAAGGAATTACAATTTGCTCAAAGAAAGGCAGAAAGACAAAGGGGCGGGGTCACAGAGTGAAATAAGAGGACGCGAGGGCGTATCTCTTTCTCGGACTCCCTCCTTTCTCTTGAATGCGGTGAAGTCATATATTTGGGGCGAGGGTGTTTGCACTATTTACCTTGGCAACCTGCGCAGTGCACAGTGTACGCTGCCGAAGGGGATTAGATAAGAAAGAGGCGGACGAGTCAAGACAAGACAAGTGGACCTGAACGCTACAGCACGCAAAGTAAGTCAAAGCTCCTTTTTCAGCCCACTTTCACTTTTGGATTTCAACGCGAGCTTCGGGCTCACTTTGTGCGAGAAGTGTCAAAAGTCTCCTTCTACCTGACTCACTCACCCCAAAGAATCGGTTGGTGAAAGTTCCTTCGACCTTGGTTGGAATTGCAGCGTTCTGTTGTTTGAAGTGTTGCTCTCTTTTGGCACTTGTGATGAATTGCAAAACGTTCTAATTGGGAGCAAAACAGACTGGTCAATGGACTGCACAAAAGCAGACTTTTTGTTTGGAATAATTGCTCTATCCGAAAACGACCGCCTAGAGATAGGTCCAGCGGCAATGAATTTGCAGTCTGTCGCTCAACCCCAGCTAGGTTTCATTCAATTGTTCTTAATCAAATTGAGGAGGAATTTGTGTCCGTCATGGCAATGTGATGTGGTGAAATGTGTTCGGGAGCAAAAGTCAACTTGGTGCATCGACTGGGAAATGACAAAACACAGCGAAAGAAAGACTGAAGGCCGCTGATAAACACATGCTGTCATGGCAATCCAAACCATCCACATTGCCAGATTTTGGAACTACAATTCGGACGTTATATGAGTCAAAAAGAGTTTTATGCTGGTCACCATAATATGAGTCGGGTCAAACATGAAACGCATTCATGGCCATTGACGGATAGAGAAGTCCAAAAAGTACATTCATGCTACCTGGGCTGGTCGTGAATGAGTTAACTCTACACAAGATTTGAAGTAACAGTGAAATAGTCGAAACTGTCATTCATTTCTCGAAAAAAAAAAAAAAAAAGTACGTCAGTTAGTCACAGAAATGATAAAAGATTGCAGGCAAGTAACGAAGGTGTGGTTTGTGTCGCAGTATTTGGCATACAAGTGGAAAAAGAGGAACAAAGCCGTGAAATGAAGCGCGACGACGTTCAAATGCATGAAAAGATAACAGCCTCTTCCTTCACGAGAGTTTCAAGTAGCGTTCGCTCTCCTTTTAGAATATGATGAACTTGAACTTTCTCTTTTTCTTTCCTTTTCCTGCTCCTAGTCTGGTAACTTCGGACCCGGTGCCGTCGTTTCCTCGCGGGGCGTATAAAAGTGATTTAAGGGACAAATTTATGTCATGATGTTCTGGGAAAAAATAATCTGTAGTCACTGAAGTTGGTTGCTTCTAATTTTTTTAATGAGTGTACTTATTTTGGGGAGGCGAGACTAATGAGTTTCTTGTTTAACTCGAATGCCGTGCGGGTGTGGCAGCGTTGCCTCTTCCTCTCCAGCCACCTGGCATACACGCCAGCAAAGCCGTGAACGGTCATGAAGCCAAGTGGTAAAAAAAAAAATGCAAATTCCGAAGCATGGAAGACGATACCAATTGAACAGTAACAATGACTCATTTCTCCCCGAGTGTCTCGGAATGTGTGCCACCGTCGGAATTAAATATCCCAAAAGCATATGATTCAACTCCTGCTCTTAAACGGCATCATGTGTTTACAAACATCCCCCCCAAAAAAGAACTTGTGATCGTTCACGCCAGGAGGACCTTGTGACCTCCAATCAGCTGTTAGTGCACGGGTAAACGCTCAAAATGCACGTTAAGGTCAAAACGTACATATTTTTCTGCCTTCATTTCCTTCACTGATAAAGTCCAACTGGAGTAGTTTGGATCTGCCCGCACAGAACTTGAGATTGCGAGCGATAGTGTCCAAGCACATGTTTTTGATAAAGTGCTTTGGAATCAGTTGGCGAACAGGCCTCTGCTCTTACCGCCCGTATAACCGCGGCAACCTCAGACAATAAACAGACGCAAGCCGTGTGACAAAAACGATCATTTGTCAAAAAGCCAGCGCGTCTCATGCAAGTCAGCCGTTTGTTTGGCAGACGACGTCATGGGTGTGCCGTTCTGCCCGGAGGGAACAAAGGTGGTTGACAACACAGAAGCGCTGAAAAAATACGAAGCTCATTCCTAATATCGGCAGTCGGCAGACATACCAACGACCTGTAGGCGAGAAAAAGGAAGTGTGGGAAAAAACTTTCCTTTCGGGGGGCTAAACACTTCCATATGGCTTGGACTCTCCCACACAATGATTGAAATGAGACTTTGCCATGTTCGAAAGCTATTACGGTTTCACTTTTCCTGACTAGACGTGCTTTATGAAGGCTTGAGCAGCTATTAGGGCAGTCCTTGCGGCCGTGTTGTTTGGCATTTTCTTTGGACTCTTGTAAACACATAACGTTCTTTGTTAGCGAGAGAGGAAGGAAATGACAGCTGAATGAGCAAACAGGATGCAGGAAGGACGACTATTCTGTTCAAGCTAACAGGAAGCTCAGACGGCATTAAGAGGTGTTTCAGAGACACCAGGCTGCTGGAAATCATCACAAGGTGCACCTTTTTTTTGTCCAGCCAAACTATGATTATGAATTCTGAGGAATAAAGTTGATCGTTATTTTTTGGTCCATGTGAACAGGGACAGTTTTGAATGGCAGATTTAAAAAAAAAAATGTAATAGTAAAAAAAGCAGGCTGTCAAGTTTATTTAATGGCAAACGGGTCTTAAAAGGCTCCACAAGGCCACAGTTCACAAAGATCGACAAAAAAAAAAAAAAAATCCCCCGGTTTAAACCTCGCATCTGGGAAAGGAAAAAGCAACAGAAAAGTCATTTGGAAAAGCTTGAGAGGGGATCACAGATGAAGGCTTAGCACGTTTGACAGGAAAGAAAATCTATGAAAACACACACACACACCCACGCTCGAGTTGCAAGCATGATATGACAAATAAAAGCTGTACAAAGTGACTTTAAACCGTTTCTGTCAGATAAGCACAATCTAAATCAAATCAAAGTGGCGTTTTTAAAGTTGAACATTCTTATATTTGTGATATTCGGAGGAAAATCGCAATTTTTTTTTTTTTTATGTTTCAGAGTGGTTCACTTTTGACAGCAAATTCAGCCAGCAAAAGAGTAAGCGAGCTCACCCGCAGTGTCACCTCCTCGCTTGGGAATTGAAATAAGAACAACAAGCTGTTTTGGAAATGCAGGGAAGATGCATATTGAGGGTGTAGGCTTCGCTAGCTAGCTAGCTTAGCTAGCTAGCTAACAGCACACCGCAGTGGGAGATGGGCCGTGTAATAGTAACTCAGTACCAAGGGAATTCACTGGATCGCAGAAGCGCTCCAATTCTTTAATCATCGCCAGCTACTGTACATCGCCGCAATTGAGCACGACACAGTTTTTTGTCTTTGAATGTCTTCAGAAATTATCTTCAAACATGTACAACGGATTAAGAAACAAATCTCGCAATTCACTTTACAGGGTCTGTAAAAATGACTGCTAAATGTTTTTTATGAGAGGAAACGGATTGACCGAGGAACAGCTGAATTCTATATCCGTTATATTCGCAACGTTAGCATGAAGAGCGATGCGTTTGTAAATACAAGCGGTGGCACTGAAATGAGAGCGATTGAGGCAAAAACAAAGGAGTGTTTTCGGTCGCGCATGGAAAAAGCGGACAACAAAGCCAGAGCCGAGCTGTGATGACACAAATTTATGTCGCATTTTACCGTCTCTATCGGGTCTCGCTGCACAACTCAGGTATGCACTTTCATCTCCAGGTCAAAGGCCATTAAACGTGCACAGGAAAATCCTCGCGCTGTTTCTAAAAGCGAACGTTCTCTCCTAACAGGCTCAACATGGCAAACAGGGGCCCGGCTTACGGTCTCACCCGCGAGGTGCAGAGCAAGATTGACAAAAAATACGACCCGGAGCTGGAGGAGACGCTGGTGGAGTGGATCGTGGCCCAGTGCGGACCTAACGCGGGTCGGCCAGAGGCGGGCAGATCCGGCTTCCAGGAGTGGCTAAAGAACGGATGCGTACGTCAACTCAAATATTGACTGCAACAAATTGATCGGAACAAAAAAAAAAAAAAAAACATTGTTGTGTGCCTCTAGATTTTGTGCGAGCTCATCAACAGCTTGAGCGCGCCCAACAAGCCAATAAAGAGCAAGACGTCCAAAATGGCCTTTGGGCAAATGGAGCAAATCTCCTTGTTCCTCAACGCGGCGGAAAAATACGGAGTTACGAAAACAGACATATTCCAAACCGTTGACCTCTATGAAAGTAAGTCGGCTTTTAACTCACAACGCGAGTGTTTGCGGCGTGTTTTATTGATTTGATTCTTCATCTCCAGGCAAGGATATGGCGGCTGTCCAGAGGACCTTGGCGGCTCTGGGTAGCTTGGCTGTCACAAAGAATGATGGCAATTACAAAGGAGACCCCGGCTGGTTCCATAAGTACGTCTTTTTTTTTTTTTTGGTCTGACTAAAAACATGACGTCAAAGTAAGCGGATCTGCAAGAAAGAAATGAGTCTTGTCCATTCGGCATATTCCAAAATACATTTCGTTTTGTCTACAGGAAGGCTCAAGAGAACAAGAGGGATTTTTCGGACGAGCAGTTGAGCGAAGGCAGGAACGTCATCGGCCTGCAAATGGGCACAAACAAGTTGGCGTCTCAAGCTGGCATGACGGGCTACGGGAGGCCCAGACAGATCATCAACAACAACTGAGGCCCAAAAAAAATGTTTTCCTGTTCCAGGCCAGCCAGCACCAAAATGGAGAAACTCGCTCGCAGAAAATCGTTAGGCCGGCAGGACAAAATGAGAGCCGTCTGTTTTTCAGACCAAACTGGACCAAAACGGGGACCAAAGCGATCTTGTGCACATAACGTTGTCAATAAATATGTCTTTCACTTCCTGTAGAGCGTCTCTGCTAACGTACGTTTTCTGCAAGTTTCATTAAAAAAAAAAATAATTCGGGCTTAATTTACGATGCGTTCAAGGAAACTCGGCTGCAAACATTCCTAGCCGAAGTGCAGCACAGATTTGAGGGAATCAATTAAACAAGATAGCGGGACGCACTAAGTCATTGCTACATTTCTCTTGACAATAGTCGACCTCGCGAATCAAAATGTTGGCATTTTTTTTGGGGTGTACTACATTCTGTATGAAAATGATTTGAAAATAAAGTTCCATGTCACTGTTTTGGAAGCCTTGTCGAAATTTGGAGTGCAATCAAAACGATCTGGGGAAGTAGGCTGCAAATATGAATAACGGACGACAAATCCCACGAGACTGAAGCTGAGTCAGCTTTTCAAAGCGTGGAACGCGGGCTCCCTCTAGTGGCACGCAAAACAATTACTGAATGAAATGCTTAAACTGTGCACGAGTTAAATATTTTCTAATCATTTACAGAAGATTTGTTAAGTACAGTTTGTTGTATTTAACTTTTTTTTTTTAATTTCTATTCTCCAGGGGTTAACATTTTTTATTTTTTTAAATACCTGAACAGTTCAGAATTTTACAGATGTCCCAAACAAATGTTTGACAACATTGACAGTTTTATATCGTTTGTTTTGAAACGGGAAAGAACAACTCAAGCAAACTCATTGAGTGTTCCCGAAAAAAGCAGCTGGGAGGAAAAGATTTCTCATGACCCAATGGTTCAAATTATTTTCCCTCACCACAGAGTGCACAACCCGGAACATTTTATACGAGTGCTTTCATCCATCCACAGCTGACTTGTGGAGCAAATTTCCTATTTTGAAATAACTTTTTACCTGAAGGTAATTGGCAAAGACATGGTCAGAAGCCAAAGGTTTCAATTCAACCAACGTTGGTGCCAACGCACAAACAGGATAACATATCTTGAAATATAACGTTATCTGATTATTTTAGTGCAAAGCAAAGAACAGCAACATGATAACATCTGCAGCTAAAGAAAAAAAAAGGGGGGGGAGGAGACTATCGTCAGGGAGTGATTACAGTGTTGAAATGTGCAAATCGCCGGGTTTAACTCATTCACGACCAGCCGAGTGTTAAAAAAAATAAAAATGGATCTTTGACGTCTTCAGCCGTCAATGGCAGCAAATGAGTTCAAGAGGACGATTGTTGGGGGCAGCCATTGTATGCACGTGTGCGTGCATAGAACCAAGTTTGGAGTGACTCGAACAAAGGGCAGTCAGGGACGGAGGTCATAACAGATAAGTGAGTTCTAGAAGCAGCGAGGGACGGCGATAAAACATCGAGAACACTCTGCTGTTTCGAAAAGGACACCCAGCAAGGAGCACAGGAAGGAGATTGCGACATGTGAGGTCAGAAAGAAGGTCAAGTCAAAGCATTTTTCAACGAAGGAATAGTTACAGAGGGAGGCCAAATAAAAACGACTTCCCGTTCCCCTTCCTCCTCGTTCTTATCTTGGTCTGCTCCAAATGTAGCACAAAGAGGATTTGGGGATTTAGGAGAAACGGCCTGCACACAGGATGACAAGAGCGGAAGGGGAAAAAGACATTTCAACACTTAAACATCGGCCGGGCGGATCGTTTCACTAACGGAGCCAAGCGTTTAAAATTTTTTTTTTTTTGGTATCTCATCAGATGCATTAAAAGCAACAAAAGTGCAACACGGCGCTTTCCTCACTCAAGTGGAATGTACTTCTGATGCCATCCAGGGGCATAACGATCGCCCTGAGGTTCAAGATAAAACATTTTGACCGGAAGTAAAAAGCTTGTCTGAGCCCATAATATTTTTTTTTGTTTTAAATTTCTCTTTGTTGATAGATGAGGACTTGGCATTTGCAACCAGTTTGCAAAAAAAAAAAGTTTAATATCTCCCTTGATGCACCAAGCTTCCCTTCTGCTTCTCCGTGTCAAAGGTCAGGCCTTCTAAATAAAAGCACACCATTGCAACAGCAATACACTACAATACAACTTGATTTATAGAGCCATTGCCATTTTCTTCATTCAATCCATATCAGACCCTGGACACACGATAAGGAGTAATTACAAAAACAAGCTTTTTAAAAAGCTGATGAGCAGCCCAGATGAAAAAAAAAGAACTTTGCGTCGACCAAACATTCATGACTAGTGCAGTCAGGTCATTTAAATTCAAATGTGGGAGAGTGGTTGGTGCATGGCAACGGTAATGCTAGCGATATGCAGATTTAAAAAAAAGGAAAAGAAAAAAAGCTTCAGCGTGAAGCAGTCTTTTCCCGCTTTTAATCAAACAGCGCCTCCTGCTGGTTAGCATCTCAAACTGCAGTAATAAGTCCTCAGACGGGTAAGGGTAATAAACAAGGGTTTTAAAAACGGAATTTTCCCTCAGAAAAATGGAACAAAAATATCAGATCGGCAAAACGCTATATTTTGCTCTATAGAGGCGGTCATCTTAATTCACTCAAGTACAGAACACATTTTTATTTTTGCACGCATTGCACTACTAATGAGAGTGTATCTTAAGAGATATCACTTAAAATTTTGAAAAAGGGTTCCATAAACAAAGGCCGGAGATGGATTTTAGTCCGTCAAGAAGCAAAAGGTGAAGACGATAAGGCCACTCAAAACGCAAATGAATTCCAATCATTTTTTTATTGATATTTTTTTTATTGGAATGCGTTACTTTAACTCCATAATGAGACAACAAGCCAAACAAGTTCACATAATTGATGAGAGCGACAGACTGCCGCAATCGAACCCGCCCTTCAGACATCCTTTTCCACATCTCTTATATACAACCGGCTCACTTTGAAACACGCGCATCACTCCAACTTGCAGGCACACTGTACACAACGGCTTCCGTAGGCACGCACACACACACACACACACACACACAGGGACAATCGCACACACGCAAAACACAGCACGCATCGGGCAGAGCTTAAGACAGCAGTAACTTTCGATCATTTCAAGCTCACTATGTGACCGAATGAGCGATAAAGAAGCTTTAGCATAAGCTCGTCGACAATTTTTTTTCCCCTTGGCAGCGTGATGATATTCAGTAGCTTCTGCAATTTTTTTTTATTCCTAAAAGTATTGTGTATTGAAGTACAGAAGTCAAAAGGGGGCGGGGTTGTGTGAGAGGACAGTGAGAAAATGAAACAACGGGCGATAAGATAAAATTACAAAAAAAAAAAAAACTACAGAATGAAAAGGTGCATAAGAAAGAAAATACTGTCTTAGCGTCACAAAGTGGGAAGTGGAGAGAGAGAGCGTAGTTGTCCATCCATGTCAGCATGCATGATGAGTGACTTGCTTTCAACGAGTCGTAAATTGCGTTGGAAACAAAATTCTTTGATCACATCGTGTAACTTGACGCTTGGTTGCGCAACGCTCAGCAAGGCGAGGTGAGTTTAGCAAAATAATCAAACTGGAGTCATCGATAGTCACTGAAATAGAGCTTGTGGACACTTTGGGGAACCAACCACTACACAAATTTGTGCTATTTTTCTGTGCTGTTTGGGATATACCGGAACTTTTTTTTTCTTTTTTGTGATACTGCCTTTTTGAAATAAAAAGCTATGACTGAAGGACATTAAGCACTTTGTATTTTTTTTTTCCTTTTGAGCAGATTTGTCCAAGTTACATCTCATGTTGCCAGAGTTGTCGTCAACATTTGACCATGACAAAATCATCGAGGAAGAAATGAGGCTGTACATATCAGTGAGTAATGGAGCTCAGAAAACAAGAGAAATACTTCATTTGATCTGAAGGCGCACTCGCACAAGGTCTCAGGCAGTAAGTCATTTCAAGAGTGTAGTGATGTCTCTCTCTCTCTCTCTCTACAGCGCCCAAGCTCCGCTCAACACCAAGACACGCCCATCTCGGGGTGCCATTCCTCCTCCGGACACCAGGGGCAGGATTTGGGCGCTGCTGCGACTCAGTGGCTCAAACCAGCGACGCCCTTCGCTCCTCCGGCGTCTCCTCGAGTATCTGAAGCAGCAGGTCGCTGAGGGGCTTGGCCATGACGCGGTAACCCGTCGACGTCAGGTGGAGGAAGTCGAACATCTCCTGCGGACTGATGGTGCCGTCCGAGTGGACGAACTCCCCGCTCACGTCCAGGAACTGCGCCTGGCCCAGGCGAGGCAGCCAGGATCGCAGAATGTCATTGACGGCGGCGTTCTTCTCCCTCAAGGGGTTTGGACGCTCCCCCCGTGGTAATAATCCCTGAGAACCGGTTTGGTTTGAAATCAATGCAAACGCAACAAAGCCATCGGAATCGTAAGCGCGGACTTGACTTGGCTTGTGTGCGCAAACGCCGACTTTGAGCCACAAAAAAACATTTCGCTCTATGTCACAAATAATGTTTGAAACATTATCGTGGTCATTCCTGTGTAGTTTGTCTCGGTGTTTCACGATTGCAATTGGTGTCTTGACTTCGCCAAGCTGCCAATAAAGTGAAGCACCGGCCTTAAAAGGGGTCGTTTGAGCCGACAGACACTGACAGGGAAAACTATAAAACCACACTTTGATGTTCCCGCTCAAAGCCATTGTGATATTTTACCTCAAGGTGATGAAAATCATTCGATCGGGTAAAAAAAATAAAATAACACATACGGTTGCTCAATCTTTATTCGTTTATCTGTGCCGGCGATGTATAGTGACAAGCAGAACAATTAAATGCATATCCACTTGTCAGAATTTATACAAGTAGCGAGGCACGCTTCGAGAGAGATAGTCATGGATTAACACCATTCAAAGGTATGTTGCTTGACTCCGTAAAGGAAGACAGAAACCGTAGCAAACAAAAGTCAACTTACCAGCACAACGACTTTTGCTTTTGGTAGACGGGAGGTGAGCAGCTTCGCGATGGAAAGAATTCCTCCAGCAACTTGTTCTGCCGTATGTTCGTGATTGTTGGTTCCCACCCACACCACCACAATCTGAACAAAAACCAAAAACAGATGTTGGCCTCATTTTCACAACGACAGTGTTGTGCGCTTCTTTTCAACTAACTTCATCAAGTGAATGTTGCGGCTGCCATTGTTGACATAACACAAATGACATTCCTGTTCATCTTAAGAAAGCTTTTCGACTTCTCGTTGTGGGGTGACACGCCTGGACAGAGGCAACATAAGTCATTGCCAATGATGACGTTTATAAAAAAAAAAAAGATTTCAACACTCAACTTTAATAAACATTGCAACTACTGTATCTCATTGTCACGTTATGCTAAAATGGAATCAACCACAAACGTCAAATGTAAAATCAGAACACAGAAAACTCTACTTCTTGATGCTCTTTTGATGTCAAACCACACAAGTCACAGAAGATTCAGAGAAAAGTTCTTTGTTGACAAAAAGCTTTTTGACACTGGAGGAGAAAAGCCAACGCAAGTAGAATCAACCAAAATAAAAAGCTAAGAGGGTCAAATGCACTTAAAGCAGTGCTTCTCAATTATTTTCTGTTACCCCCCTCGCCTTAGTGAGAAGAAAACAATTCACACCCCCACCACCCCCACTCTCTGCCGCAACAAAAGAATTGCATTTTCGCTGCAATTAATGGCCAACGAGAGCGCCACTGCCAACTACTGGAGTGGAGGTGCAATTACACTTTATTGTCGGACGGCGGAAAAAAATTATTTATATATTTATATTAGATTTCTTCAGTTAAATTTGAGAGCGAGTCCAAACTGTAAAGTTTTTTGGGGCCTTCAACATGACAGCTGTAAGGTGCCACTTCTCCATTTTTTCCGATACAGCCCAAGATGGCAAAGTCAAGGGGGGCTAAGCGTGTGTGAGCGTCAGGAACACACTGTGCATGCGAAGAAGGACACAAGCACAAAGTGTTCACAGGTGCGCACAACAGCGAAACAAGAGTTACACCAACCTTGGGACGGATGTTTTCCAACTCTCCGTTCTGCAGCCGCCACAACACGTTACAGGTGGTGTCGCCTCCGATGCCAAAGTTGAGGGCGTGAAGTGGGGAGAAGAACTCCCGCCAGATCTGCACGAGCAAATCAGACACGTTTTTTTTTTTTTTTTTTTGTAATAGCAGCGCCACGCAATCCATCAATCCATTTTCTATTCATGTTTAGTAATTCATTCACATCAAAGTACATAAATGCAAATTTGCCATCTCACCTCATACTGCTGCATGAGTTGTACCATAGAGTCCCCGACAAAAAGCACATCTGGCTCCCCATCTTTGCACTCTTGCACGAATCGAGTGTGCTGCAAAATAAACACTACCTTGTCAGTAGAGTTTGGGATGTCAATCCCTCTACGTGCATTTTAATTCAAATAAAATCATAAAATTCTGCGACCAATTTATTTCTAAGCGTAGCAAATATGCTCCAAGTTGAGTTCAGAGTTTAAACTATAAAACTAGGAAACAATTGTGGAGGGGCATTAGTTGCTGGTGATATTTGAAGCTATTTGCAACACACTTCTGCCCATTTTGTCCACAAACAGTGAAGGACTGTTGAATTTTGTGTCCAAATCGGGACAACATCCTGCTCCGCAAGTGTGAAACGTCTGGAGTCCCATCTGATAGGAGAGCTTGAACTGTAGCAGACTGTCTCAGTCCTATTAGCATCAATGGATTAACCTTGCAGAGACCTACCATGTGGCACTACTAAACAAGTTGGATAAAGTAGTGCTCTGAGTACATTGGATCCAAAATAGGAACCCACAGAATCGGCCTCTAATTTATCATAACCATGTCCAGAATTATATATGAAAATTGTCATGGCTTGCATCGGTTTGCCAACTTTTATTGATCCAAAGAGGACTCAAGAGAAACACTAAAGATTCACATCATCAAACAAAAATATGATTGATTATATAATACAGTACATGATTCTGAACTAATGATGAGCTTTTCTCAGTTTACACACAAATTGACAGTGCGCAATCTGGGATTGGTTGAACACAAAGCCGATAGTGTGAGTCTATATATATATAAACATATTCAAAGGAAGTCATGATTTATTCGGCTGCATGAATGACAGCGCGTGGATACACAAGTTAATCGTACAATGTGACTTTTAGAAGAAGTGAATTTAATTGTTCCACCTACCACAATATACCGTAGGCATAAATAGATGAGCAAAAATCAAAAAGTTGGAGCAAATTAAACGTTTTAAGGGCAAGATTATGATTTTCGTGGCACACACGATTATTAGTTCACGTTAATCAATCACTGACTTAAATAAAGACTTAAGGGAAGCTATAACGATAGCACCACTATACCTGTGACATCCACCGCCCATCTCCTTGCACATCCTCAACTGGCTGAGCCACTGCAGCAGGGTTGAAAGCATCACCGTCGCCACTCATCCTGCAGAATGGACAAGAACGTTTACTAACTACCATCTCAAACGATTAAAAAACAAAACGAAAAAAAAAAAAATTCAAAGTATAAAGCTGCACAGGATGGACGCCATTGCTTTGAGGAGAAAAGCATCAGAAGCAGCTAGCACAGACACGAGCCGCGCAGCAGCAGATTAACGTTTTAGGAGCAGACAGTGTGGCCTAATATGCACCCAGACAACTTTCCCTTTCTAGGCGACTGCTTATAAAATTCCAGAATCAACTCTAGTATTAAAGAGGTCCGCGATGACATCCTCGGAGGTTGATTTGTCGTTAGCTTGTCAGCTAGCTAAACGTCGGAGACTAATACTAATGCAAGCTGCATTTGACACTAGCGTGCCCCCGCGTTTGAAACCAAATGCTAAATAATTGCATTGTAGAAAATGGTCTACCTGGCGTCACTTCTCGAGCCGAGGCTGGCGTGAGCTGCGTTGTAGACCTGACAGCTGGCTAGCAGTTGGACGCGGAGGATGCTCGCTATGGTAGCATCAAAAGAGCTCCAAGCTAGGCGAGACAACAAAAGGCGTGTCGTGAAGGCATCTACCAGAGATCCTATTGAGAAGAGAGTGACTCGTTGCGACGATTTGGTTCAAAATCGAGGGGTGGTTAGTTCTTGAAAGTGGCCATTCATGAACCCGTTTATTTTAAATGATGGCTATTTTCTACATTATATGTAAACAACGTAACCTATATCATATTTCTCGAGGTCGTATCATTAAAGCTGTAGTTATCTTGCAAAGCGAAATTCAAACACTGTACCAGTGTACCATATTTGCTGTCCATCTTTAAAATGTCATTTCAGAACGAAACATCCTGCTCAAGTTACCACTGGGCCTTGCAAACCAACACTGCTGGAGTGTGGAGAAAAGAAGAAAAATGCCTGGAAAGATGTCTCCGTTTAGATCGTCTTCAAGTATCAAAGAACGCTATTAGAACTCTTTGATTTAAAATACACTTCATATTTGGTGATTTCAATACCAATTAAAAGCTTCACCAAAATGGTAAAAGAAAAAAAAACATTTATTTATTTATTTATTTATTTATTTATTGGGATTGCGTCCCTTGTCATAATCTCCCTTTTTGCCACCAGGTGGAGGCAAAGCTAGTCACTATTAAATTTGAGTCATAGGAACTAACCCGCACAAACCTGCAAACTTGGATTAAAAGAAGAAAAAAAAAACACTCTTTAATATGTGAGTTGAAAGCAAAGTTGCATGGAGACCATTTGAGGAGGCAGAGCAACAGGTTATGCAAGAAGTGGCCAAACACCGCCCATCAGGTGTGTTCTTGCTCGGAGAGGTGACTCAAGATTTTCACGGTGGGAGTGGTGTGAAGCGGAGTTCGCGCATAGTTTGTCGGGGGCTTTTTTTTTGGTTTGTTTTGCCACCACTGGGAACATACATGCCTGCCCACTTTCTATTTCCACGAAGGGACGGTCCGAGTTGAGACTGCATCGATGTTTGTTAGTCTCATGTGTCCGACATGGCATCTGCTTTTCTTGGGAGGCTTCGTCCTGTCAGGTGAGAGCGAGACAAACTGAAACTTCCGTGACAGATTTTGTTTCTCCTGTAAAAGTCACCTTATATTTTCGCTTGTAGAATGAGGCTTTTTCAACGAATGTGTTTTTGTTGCTTAGAACCTTGAACCTTAGAACGCATACACTGCGTGGTGATGACTTGCTGGTCATGTCGAGCTGTGGATTTCAGACATTTTTGCATTTCAACAAATGTCTCGCAATCATATGTTGAATTAATTTAATTTAATAGATCGATTTAATACACTGAGCAAATTGTCTAGAATACGAATCTGAATGCCGTCATTATATTCAGTGTTCAGCGAGATTGGAGAGCTTCCCCTCTCCGGTGCAAATATAAATGATAAAAATTTATAAATATAAATAAAGAAATAAAAACAAAAAATGAGTGTTGAAAACGCTTACAGGGTGATACATTATGTTGCAGTTCTTCAAAGCAAAGGTGGTTGAGAGCAGAGTTCAGCATGGAGCATGCTCTGGGAAAGAAACTGTTTTTTCTTAGTTTCCATCATCCAGATCGTATCCTGATGTTCTTTAAACAATTTACTTGAGCCTTGAAAAGTGGCTGTTAATCCATGAGTCGTTTTTTTGGATTGACACTACGACTGGCGAGACATTTTCAACAGCCTACTCAGATTCTGGATCAGGATCAGCCTTGACTTGTATTTAGCGTTACTAATTAAATTCAAATTTTTTGTCTTTCTCTTGAAGATGGGTGCACACATCTGATAATCTGTCAGAATTTGATGACCCTCTTCCAATCAAAATCAGCAAAGGCCCAATTATTGGATGCCTGAATGATTAACCGCAGTGACAATCCCGTGGTGTGGGTTGTAATGAGGGATTTAACCCCAACCTTTTTTCTTTTTTTGGTCTTCAAGGAAAACAGCAGGCTGATTGTTAAACCTGTTCAATATTTAAGATCGCAAATCCATGTCATGTCTGTGATAAGAGTTCGGCAGAGCCCCGTTGCTCCTCTTGGTGACCAAACACGTATTGGCATCAGATTTGTTGTTGTGGCACAGACACACACACACACACACACACACACACACATGCGTTGTTTGAGAAAGCTAATTGGGAAACTCCTTGAGTGATTTATTGAAAGTGTCTCATTCTTTACAATTGAAGTGAATTGATTGTGGCTCTTATTGTCATTAATGGAAGCCGTTTATTTTCCTTTTAAGTGAACTAGCAAAAAAAAAAAGAGAAAGAAAGAAAGAAAAATCATCCCAAAAATGTCTCCTATCATTAAAAATTCACAAGTTAGGGTACTCGTATCTCAAGGCTCTACTGTAGTTTTTAAAATATTAATTCATCTTGTGTTGTCACATGTAAAGCTTCCCGTGTAGATTTCACTTTAGCTCTCAGGTGTACTTGCTAAAGGCAATATACGACCCCCCCACCCCCCTACCCACCCCCCCCCGCCACCCCACCCTACAAAAATACCCACGTCCTTACACTTATCATGTTTCTCGCTATTGTTTGGCATTCCTCCTTCTCAAAAAAAAACCACAAAAGATTTTTACAGAAAGTACCTGCAAGATTTACATTCATTTGTTTTTTGGTGGATATTGCTGGAAATGATTGGATTTTTCCTTGCTTCAGAAGATCATCGGCTTGACTACATGTGACCTTCAGACTCTGTAACAATCATTAACAGTTTAGGAATGAGCTCTCTCTCTCTTTATTTAGGAGTGGCTCACGTGTCAGGAATTGAGATCTACGCTCCGTCCGAGCTGGAGGCGGTGAACGGGACCACGGTTAAACTCAAGTGCACCTTCCGTTCCAGTCACCCTGTCTCGACTCAGTCTGTTATCGTGTCTTGGAACTTCCGTCCGCTCAATTCTAAAAGAGAAGAGTCGGTAGGTACAAACATAATCCTGTTAAACACAAAGAGAATGGTGACTTTCGAAGTATGGTCGTGAACAAGCCAACACATGCCAAATCATTTGAATCGGCCCGCTATTCAGTCAACAATTGCAGTGCAGTTACTGTTGACACTTGTGTCAGTTTCATATTGCATAAGGCGAAACCTGACAGAAAGTCCCAGCCCGGTGGAAGAAAATAATACATGACCACTGAGGTACGGACATCTCCGATTGTTTAAAAACCCTGACTGGATGCTTACTCCAAAAACATGTCAGAGGAAATGGTGTCTCATCCTTCCTACTAAAAATATATATAATTAGGGAAGAGGGAGGGAGGGAGGGAGGGAGAGAGAGAGAGAGAGAGAGAGAGAGAGACAGAGAGAGAGAGAGAGATTATTTTTTATTTTTAAACCCCATTTTTTCTTTGTGCGGGTTTGTCAGGTGTTTTACTACCAGGAGGTGCCGTATCCTCCTCAAAGTGGGCGCTTTAAAGACCACGCGGTGTGGTCGGGAGATGTCACCAAAAGTGACGCCTCCATTACCCTGCGTGAGGTGCCCCCAACGTTTAACGGCACGTACATCTGCAACGTGCGAAATCGCCCAGATGTGCACGGCGATAACAGAGAGACCACCCTCAGCGTGGTCAACAAAGGTAAGTGTTCCACTTCAAGGACATCTCAGAGGGTCCGCAAAACGAAGCCCAAATATTATTCCGAACCATCTCAGCATATCTCTGCCATCACCGTTTTTTTTTTTGTTTTTTTTTTACTTTCAGCTTCCCTCTCCGAGCTCAGCATCCTGGTCATCGCAGTCGTCAGCAGCTGTGTGTTTATTTTGATTCTCCTTTGTACCTGCTTGGCCATCAAGTTCTATAAGAGGAAACGGCGGGGCGAAGACATGGAGATGCACGCACAGGAGCCCAAACGCAAGGAGGCGGAGCTTAAACGCAAGGACCCGACCGTGTGGTGAGGGGCCGCCGGCCGCTCCTCTCCTGCTCTCCCTCTCGGGACTTGTGTGGCTATTTTGGGAAAGAGACTAATAACAGCTTGCGAGTGTTTTCTTCCATGTTTGCTCCTCCAATGTGAAACTTGTGACTTTTATTTCAATGTATCTCGACAGTGTTAGCTCTTACGTGTCTGCGATTTGTGCAATTTCCAAAAACTTGCCATTTGTCAATGTTGTTGTTTTGGAGATGCTGTCCATGTCGGAGATGTGAATATGGAGCAATCTTTCTATTCTTCAAGTTATTCATCTCAGTTCACAGCAGCAGTTTTGATCAACTGTTTTGTTTTTCTTTTTTTTTTTTTTTTTCCCCCATGAAACACAAAGTAGTCTACTCCAAATTCTGTTTGTGCCTTTTTCTCCAGCCTTATAATTCAAAACTGTTGCTGAGAATTTGAGTCTTTTTTGCTCTTTTTAAGGGTTGAAATCATGATATGAGCAGATTATTTTCTGGCTTGTCAATTTTTTCCTCTTAATAGGCAGCTGCGAGTCAGCACATTTGCCTTTTGTACTTTGTGAAGAAACATCAAAGGCCAACTGTGTTTTGCCACGAATGCTTATGTGGCTTAAATACTTTTTTTTTTTGCGCCCTCCTGCCTCTCCCCTTTGCTGTAGGCTGGCTGGGTCAAGCTGAGCATTCTGGGTATTGCTGTCCAATCCACTTTGGGCTTTGGGAAGGTTGATCACATTTTCCTCTTAGCAGCCCAGCTCACATTGTGTGTGTGTGTGTGCGTGTGTGTGTGTGTGTGTGCACTTGCGTGAACGCTGGGCCGCATCAGTAAACCCGAGGAAGCGGTTCATCTGTCTCTTGTGAAGAAGACACTTGAAGTTGATAGCTCAGATGATGAAGAGTCTGAGCCGAGCAGCGGAGACGATGACGAGGATGACGGCATTGAAGAAGAAGAAGACGATGATGACGACGATGATGATGACGACGATGACGACGGTGACGATGACGATTAAGTCAGGCACTTGTGAAATGGTAATTGCGACGAGCGGGAAGAATTTGATCCGTTTGTTATCAGGACGACACCAAATTTCCACAAGCACTTCCCTTTCAGCAGAAGGACCATTAATTATTGGTGGAGAACCAAATTTGCTGACATGAGAATGTATTTTTCCCTTTATACAGTTACAGTCCAGTTGCATTAGGGCCAAGTGAAGGAGTGACCAACCGGGGGGCAGAAATAAAGATGGCGTCGTCCTTGCGTGTGAGATGGTCGTTGTTGGGTTCAGTGTAGCATCTGTGCTCTACTGCGTGCAAGTTGCGTATTTGTGTTGTGATTTGTTGGCTTGGCGCTCGTGCGCCTTCTCGCTTTTTGTTCAAGGTGATGGTCGCTGTGCTCCAGCTTTGGTTGGCTGCATTTTCTCCATGCCGCTGCTGATGGCGCAAAGTGATGTGGCGTGATTTTCGTTTTGTTCGAACAAAAGCAGAGGCGCTGTTTGCGGTCACAAAGATTGACATACGATCAAGCACCATTTGTCACTTTCGTCGTGCTTTCAAATGCAAATGAACAGCATCAACTGGCCCTCGGATGATTCCCCTCCGTAAGATGACAAAATTGTTTGTTTACTTCTGTACAATGGTAACTTTGCACTTATGATTTTGTATTTTGATTGTACATTTTTTTTTGTCTAATAGTCTAGAATGTTATTTGTAACCGGAATAAACTGTTTGGAAGCATGACGTGGAATGTTTTTTGTTCTGACCGTTAAAAACGAAATGACTACAGTATGATCTTGTTGAATGTATTTTGTTATATTTGAAACCTCGTGAGGAGAAGCGGAACACATAATGGTTGGATGGCTTCCTATTCCTGCATCTTACTGAGGAGTTGTGAGCATTTCCGTTTGTCTGTATTATACTGCCCCCTGGTGGCCAACCAAGGGACAGCAACCAGAAGGCGAAGCGAATTTTGTGTGAGTTAATCATAATCAGAGGCCGTGCAAGCAGTGCGCCAGGCTCACTCCCTTTACAGCACACACATTTTTGTGACCTTTGACCCCTACCTGTCAATCAAATCTGTTCATGTACGAACATATGTGCTCAGGTTTCTGTAGAGTGAGCTGAGGCACAGGTTGAATAGCACTGCTGTAGACTTTCCCTGAAATGACTCCCAAATTGGGACGGCACCACGGACTGGTGAGTTGTGGCCGTTCAAGAATTGTGACTCCCGCATCCTAACTGTTAACATCATGAACAGGATTCTGGATGTGGCCTCTCACTAACGGTTAAAATGACAACATTAGTCATCTGGCAATGATTAATAAAGTCGATCATCAGCTAAGCCATTCATGGAATGAAGAGTGAATCAATCTTTGTCACTGACAACTCAACGCATGTTTATTCTAAAGAAGCAGGTCCCGTTGTGAAAAATGATTGCACCACTCATGGCACAGCGAAGCACTTGGAGTCATGTGACATAACTGAGAGTTTGATCTTTTCAACATCGGATAGGATGCGCGTGCATCTTCGATACACAAAAAGCATGCGGCATGCTTGGGATCGCGTCCGCTAGAGACATGCGGCATGAGGGAAATAATGCGTGCTTATGAATGCTTGCCATGTGGTGTGGATCGACCCTGGAGCTGCATTACACAAGCCCGATCTGCACTGCAGAACTTTTCCCTGCTCATCACACACTCTCTGACAAAAGTGCCTGCATACACACCCCGAGTCAGCAGAGGGGCTGGGGTGGGGGGGCCGAGGACGGGGCGATGAGGGAGGGAAGCTGGCACGCAGCCAGTGTAGAGGACAGGCAAAAGTTGTTCGATAGCCTGAGGGGTGAGTAGGAGGCGGAGTCAGCTGCTTTGGGGGCCTCCACTGGCGGCGTTTCCTTCTGTCCGGCTGCCTCTACCTCACTAATTGTCTCTCTAGCCGGCTGCTCCTGCAATGTGGCAGCCGCCGCAGTGAGAGTGCGGACCGGCCGATTCTCCTTGAATGAACCCTGACGGTGCACCACGGTGAGAGTCGGCCGCTGAGCCGCCGCCGCCGCCGCGCTCCGGGCCTCCGAGGGAACGCTGCCCGGCAGAACCAGGTAGGCGCTCTTGAACTCACCAGTCAGTCGTCGTCGTGCTTTTTGCAGGCTTTACACTTTGAGGATAACTTTTACGTGTACATTTGAACATTCAGTTACTTTTTTTCGTAGTTGACATTATCTTGTGTTTTCTTCAGAAGCTTCCAGGCTCCACCCTGGAAAGCGCTGAGGCTGAGCAGGGCTAAAGGAAATTTTCAAAGGTCGGGCTTGGATCTTGAAGTGGTCTGGGGCGTAGATCCTGCATACGCATGGAGGTCCGTCGAAATCGGGCGGATGGCCCGAGGCTGGGCCTTCCACACATGACCTTTAACCTGATCGTCACAGTACTTCTTGGTAATGTTTTTTTTTTTTTTTCAAAATTGCCTTTTGTCATCTTAAGTGACTATCATGTTAACATACTTTGCATGACAGTGAGGTCACTTGAAAATTATTTGAATTTGAAGTGAACTGCTAAATTTAAGTGAATGAATCCCGTTTTGAGGGACGGATGTGGCCATGACAGATTTCAGCTTTTGGAGAGCATCAAAAATCATGTGGCATTAATGCACATGATGCTTTTATTTCTTTTCAATTTGCTTTGCATTATTCATTACACTTGTTTATATATATATATATATATATATATATATATATATATATATTTATTTTTTTACCTTTGTAGTCAATTGTCGGCACAAAGTGACAGCAACTCTTGACAGCAAATGATGACATTGCGCTAATGCATTGCGTGTGGTCGATGTAATCGTCAGCATGCTGGCGTATGAATGCAAGAGAGGTGCGAGTAGCGCTACGCTCGTACTGTTACTATTTTTGCAAACTCACCATGCGCCATAGCAGAAGAGGCATTGCGATAGCGAGGGTGCGATGTGACGGAATCAATAAGAGTCGCTCACATGTGACCTCCTTCACTCTCCCTATTTGCTGCAATGATGCTTGACCTCATTTTGACCTTGGTGTTGCGACGAGCACATTGTGACTTGCACGCCGCAAACGGCGTCAAAAGTTTATTCGCAGAGGCGTGCACAACTATTCGGGTTTTGGCATGCTTTGTTTTCTCTGCGTCATTGCACCTGAGCCTTTAGTTGTGCACAAAGCTTTGTCAGCATGTAGTTTACACAATACACACTAGATGGAAGCATGAATCGCAAGAGGAAGAGGAAGGGACTGGATGCCTGCACAGCAGTCACAGACGCATGTATAATGTATTCTGGTGATAGATCAATAATCGGCCGGGCCGATATTTGGCATTTTGCCGATAATCGGCATCAACCTTTTTAATCACTTTCAAGGCCAATATATTAAAAGCTGGTTTATTTTGGCTCGCTGAAACACATTTCTCTCTCTCGCTCTCTGCTGTGCTGGTGGCCTTGCCTGCAGAAGCAGATTGTCCCGCCCACAGCACCATCTGATTGGTTCCTTATGCAGTGGGTAGCAGCCAATCCGCAGTAAGCTGCCTGATTGCTTTTTCACCTCGAGTCACACGCAGTACGGGAGGGAACAAGGCAACAGACGTTGCCGAAATTTGAATGAATGTCAGTTGACTTCAACTAACAACTAAAAGAAAACTATTTACCGGAGTAAACTTGTTTTTCATTGACCTATTAGACATGCAGCATGGACTAATTTGTCTACTTTTCAAGATCTAAAAAAGCTTTAACATGTAAATCACTAAAGTTGTTTAATCAACATGTGCTTGACTAAGTCAAGTTTTGGAGTGTCTATTTTTCCAAATTTTGACAGCATTTTACCCCTTTTTGCAACAAATGAATATCGGCTACCATGGCTACTAATAATCAGTATCGTATCGGCCCTAAAAAAATAGCATATCGGTCTATCACTAGTATATACTTGTATTTTTGTTTGACTTAAATTGAGACGTCCTAATCAATGCAATTTTTATCTGCTCTTTGTGACATTTTGGTTTGGTCTTGTGAGATTTCATATCATAAAATTTTACTGCGTTGCTCTTCAGTTGTGAAGTCCACTCAGGCCTTGGAGATGTCTGTCGGCAAGGTTCCGTTTCTGGAAGCCGTCAATGGCAGTACAGTCATGTTGCCCTGCACGTACTCCAGCTGCATCGGCATTGAAAACCTTTATTTCAGATGGCAGTTCAATGACAACGGAACCATGCAAACGGTAAGCCCTTCAACATCATTTTTGCTCGTGTCCGTTCCGGGATGGTTGACGGCGTTCCTCTTTGCCATCAGGTGTGTGACGCGGTGATCCCCTCAGAGGGGGTGGTGCCGAAGGTGAAGATTTATAAAGAGCGCTTTGAATTTGTGGGGAAGAACAACAACATTTCCATCTTGTTGTGGAACATCACCTTTGAGGACGGAGGCCAGTACACTTGCTTCGGACGAAACCCCAAAGAAAAGGAAAAGAACCACAGCGCCATCTTCAAACTCATTGTAGTCGACGAGTGTGAGTGTGTCACTCTTTTCTGGTCATGAAGGGAGTGCTTTACTCATCCTGCACAGCTGTTGACTTATTAATGAGGGGACATTGCACTACACACACACGCGCGTTGTGTACATGTCGTTGTTTTGTGTTTTTTTTTTCCACATAGTAAACCAAATCACATTTAAATGAGTGGTTTCCAACATTTTTCACTCCATTCATTCAAATCATTCATTCACTGGTGTGTGCTCCCACTTTTGACAATCAAGGACTTGGAAAAAAAAATATTTTAACACAAAAAATTTTTTGGACTGCCCTGTTATCGTCAGTGGCCCAATTTCCTGACTTGGGAATTTCTGTCAGAGGATGATATAATATAATATAATATAATGTAATGTAATGTAATATAATATAATATAATATAATATAATATAATATAATATAATATAATATAATATAATATAATATAATATAATATAATATAATATAATATAATATAATATAATATAATATAATATAATATAATATAATATAATATAATATAATATAATATAATATAATATAATGTAATGTAATGTAATGTAATGTAATGATATAATATAATGGGAGCTTTTTCCTTCTTTGATCTTTCTGTATGAGGATGCATGATGCCTTGTCACCAACGTAATTCTCCAGATTGATGTGCTGTGCTCTATTTTATTTTATTTTTTGCAGTGAGGGTGGTGGACAACACGCTGACGATTATGATAGCTTCTGCTGTGGGCGGAGCTATTGCGCTGCTCATGGGCTTCATGCTGCTGAAGAACTTTACTCTCTTTGTTCTTTCCAAGCTGAAGGAGAAAAAGTGAGTTGCTGCCAGACACTTTGACATTTCTCACAAAAGCTGACAATTTTATGTTGCTTCCATATGAATCTGAACGTGAACGTTGTGCCGGACACCTCAAAGAGGTCCGATCCTGATGTTTGAGATGTTGTTGATGTCTGTTCTTCTTCTTCATCCCCCTTACTCCAACAAAAACCCCACCTCCTTCCCCTCCTCGTACCCCCGAGCAGTAAGGAGTGCCTTGTAACTTCATCAGGGATCGACAACACAGAAAATGGCCTTTCAGGATCGAAAGTGGATTCAAAGCCCAAACCTACAAAACAGAAATGAGGAAGTGCATGCATTTTCAACTTCATGAGTGCTTTTATGTAACGGCCTTCATTGCGGAAATGTACGATACAAGCATTATATGTTTGGAAAAACAAAAAAATCGGCCTGCCTTGCTTTGATTTTCAAATGTACACGCACTGCACAGGATGCAAGATTTTAGACGCTTTTGTCAAACGTGCACAGTTTTACACTTAAGATTCAACCAAAGATACCTAAGTTCAATATTTAAACCTCCTATATTGTCAAATTTAATTCATACTCAGCGTTTTTCCATCAACACAAAAACGCTCTCTTAAAAAAATACATCTTTGCAATTCACTAGAGCAGAGGTGGGCAAACTTTTTGATTGGTGGGCCACAATGGGTTCTAAAATTTGACAGAGGGGCACGTGGATGGAGTGTTTTGATAACCTCACTTCATTGCAGAAAAAAATACATGTATAAAGAGAAAATATGTGCTTTCAATTTAAATGAAAATGAACAAACGCCTTACAACAAAATATGTCTTAGAGTGCACCTCCTAGTGGTGACACATCAGAACTACAGGGAAAATAAAACATGAACAAGGTTTATATATTTCATTTTTTTCAAGTTCAGCGGTCCTGATTAAAACGCCGTGGTTTGCCCATATCTGCACTAATGAAATGGAAAAAAAATTGAAAGTTGCTACAGCTGGGTGAAATCTTCCTCCCGTAATGGTTTGCGTGATCACACATAACACAATTGCTTTGGAAATTGCACATGTGACATCCAAAAAAAAATGACAGGGCTTTTTACTCTGTGTGACATAAAACTGGTGCCTGTTGTTCCGTCTTAGTTCCTTCGAAAGTGTGGACTTGCGACATGCAAATATTACAACGAAAGGGATAATATCAGAAGCTTCTCAAGTGAACTAGACAATCCTCCCAACGCCTATGAATGTCCAACCAGTGTTGCTGCTTTTATGAAAAATAACCAATGCAATTCATACATGCGACATGAGTCACGCTTAAAAAGAAAAAAAAAAACAACCAAAAAAAAAAAACAACAGTTTATGTGAGGTTATATATTCTCTTGCAGTGAAAGCTTTAGCCCTGGGAGGTCAAGTAATAAAAGCTAATATACTACAAGTAGAAAATTTGCATATGCATTGTCTGTGTCCAGTCCTGCTTAACCTATCCTATACCAACTCGATCGATCCATGCAGATGTTAGTTTTACATATTTTCATAGTTCAGCACAAAAAATAAATAAATGCAGTGCTGTGAATTTCGATTAACCTCCAAGACCATGTGACAAGGTCTCATATTGCACGCTGGAGAGTTTAGTGGCAGTGTTCTACAGATTGATGAATGTATACTTATTATGTTTTCTATTTACAAAATTGCACTTTAAAAAGATGACCTCTGGAGTTTGGGCTAAATGCGGGAGGAGAACAACTTGAATGTTGAATGTGAGAATGTCCACACGTGTTACATCTAGAAACCCGAGTTGATCATTTTGGAAGATACATTTGGGTGAAGAATTATGTTGTATTGTATGTGAACTCGGTATTGTGATTGGATCGCATTGAATTCATTTCAAAGTGTGTTGTGTGTATTTTGATGGTGAGGACAGTGCAATGGTCGCCATTTCTATGCAAATTACAAAACAAGTGCACGCAACACGCATCATCTGAGTCACTGTGATTATATTGCAAGCAATACAATTTAATACAATTTGGATCAGGATGTTGGACTGCTGGGCGAATATCCAGAAAGGACCATCTTGTGGGTTTGGACCCACCATACTTGATCATATTATGCAGTCTGCAGACTTACAAAGTCATTCTCCATCGCTGCACGCAAAAACTCTGCTAAGAGGCTCGCCCTCAGATGACGTCTCTGCCTTTAGAAGTTCTTCCTGTATATCAGCTCTTAACCTGTTTATTACTGAAAAACAAAATAAAAGTTTGGAGCAAAGCATGCCTCGTCTTGCTTGTGGAGTCAGGATAGGAGCAATCTACACCAAATGATCCCATTTTTTACACCACTCATCTCCTCAAAAATACTAAGCAGAATGAGCAATGGTAAAATCCAACAACATACCGTAGAAGGCCTAAATGTCAAAATCAAAAACAATGTGGAGAGCTTTATTCCCAAAAAGATTGTGTGTCAGTGCAAGCCAATTATGCGATTTGATTATCAAAAGATGAAGTAAATTTTTGGAAACGAAAATAGAGCGCTTGGATAATGATTCATATGCATTGCACGTAAGATGAATCAAAATGATGCCTATTATTATTGGTTGCAACCAACTTGGCCTCGACTCTACGACCTTATTCTTAAAAATTGTCGAAATCAAAAAAATAAAAAACGTCCGACATGACGCCGTGCGGGGAAGATGCTCAGAAGTTTGTGTAAAAAATATTGTTTGGAGAGGAAGAGACATTAGACAGCAGCATACGTTCAAGCGTGCCTGGATTTCCTTATTGTGACATCACGTAACCCGCACCGCCCACCTGCTATTGGGGCATACCATTACAAGAGGGGGGTCAATACCATAATCCTTATAACAATAATTATCTGGCTCGTGGTATAACCGTTTGACTTCCGCTGCGTTCTCTCGTCCTTGGTTTGCGCCCCCCTCTTATAATGGTATGCCCCAGTAGCAGGTGGGAAGTAGGGTTACGTGATCTCACAATAAGGAAATACTGGAGGAAATGCTTGACGACACTACACTTCACGTCTCTTTATACACGTACAGTTGGTAGTGGCGCTAAAGACGCGTTCGGAGGCAATTTTGGCGTGAGTAAGTTCGTCACACGCACGAGGGCCGATTCTTGGGTCGAACTGAAATCAGCCTGCGGCCTTTGTTAATTGAACCCTTTTTAAAAGTTGTCACTCAAAAAAATGCGTGTCCGGTCACGTCACGGCCGGACCGTTCTACCCTCGGGACGGACTCCCCATCTCTGCTTGGTCAGAAAAGCAAATAGACTTTAATTAGCACAGTGTGGAAAATACAAAAACTTGCTGGACTTTTTTTTTTTTAATGAAGGCTATAGGTAATGGAACTTATTGACATAGCTTGTAAACATAGTTTCTTATGCTCCACTAATCACGTTTTACTCTCACACTCATGGCGTCAGTAACCCCAAACGAACCACACGCCATTAACTGATTAATATTAAGATAATGAATTCATTCATTCATTCTCACTACGCGTAATGTCAGTAAAGTGTACACCGTGCATGTTCATATTCAACCAGCAGATGTCAGCAGTGTGTTGGATTTTGCGACAGACGTTTACTGACTGACCCTGCTAGGTACAAAATTGTGTCAATTGTTGAAATTGACGTTTCCCGACATTTCCGGAGCCAAGGTGACACGTGGACATAGTTTACAATAAAAGACGTCATCACCAAACAAAAATGTCACATTATACAAACTGAAATGGTGAGCATTCTTGATAATATTTTAGGAACTTTTGAATCCAAAAATGAGTTCTAGTGAAAGTGTATTTAATTGTTGATCCTGTCACTTTAAATCGCTGGAATAGATAGCTCCACGGTGATAGAACGTATATGGAGTGTATAAAAAAAAGTTAGTTAGTAAAATAGAAAATTAAGAAAATTTTCGCACCACAAATCTGAAGACAGATAGATCGGTAGATAAATAGAATTGTGAGCAATATTAACTTAGCACAGTAGTTAAGAACGTATTTTTACCTTAGGGTGTTACCTTTCAGCGTGGAAATTGTCAAACCATCGTTTAAATGTGTCCCAAAAATACGACCATGCACACCACGCACACTGTGATAAATAAAATAATTTTTGTTCCACCTTATTCGTTTTGACAGTACAGTTCGACTATTAAAAAAATCAAACATATTTAGTTTGAATATGTAATGCCCTGGGTGTGATTTAGTCCTAAATTTGAATTTATGAAGACACAGTGGAATCCATATTCGACATTTAAATGCAATTAATGATTCTTATTTTTTTTAAAAAGAAAAAACACTTTTCCCTGCAGGCTTTTCTTTTTTTCCGTTTTTTCCTATGCATGTGCAAACAGCTGCGCTCTTCTCACTGTTTTCTCCATAAGACAATATAGTATCATGTAAAGGAAGTCCATATCGTAGAAAAAGGCTGGTAAAAATTAAGAGGTAACGTTAGTCCCACGGTCGCCGTTCCTTTCCGACGCGTTGTCTTAATTGTTCCTTCCACATTGCGCAAAGTGTCGGTGTCGCCTTGCACTCACAGGTGGGCGCGCTCCCGTGGGTGCCAAGCGATTCAGACTGTAACTTTTGGGGCACATATGGACAGCCCAAGGTCAGGCCTATATGAACCCCTCGACCAGACCCGGTCCACTCGCTCTGTGGAGGAGGTTGGATGTTGGATTTGTTCACGCGCCAGTCCCGCGAAGAGAGGAGGGACTTGGGCGGGGCTGAAGCTCTTTTCCTTTCCCATCCATTCTTAGTGGGGTGGCAGGGCTGGAGAGACCTCCGGGGAGCACAGTCGCCAGTCCAGCACGCAGAACCACCCGCCCCCCCCCAAAAAAAGAAACCCAAAACAGAAGAAGGGAAAAGAAAAACCTCCGCCTCCCGCTTGCAAGGATTGCAAATATCTCCCAAAAATATACCTGCTATTTATGGCATGTGGCTTGTAACTTTACTCCTGCTGTACTCTCTCCAAGAAGGTAAGACAAATACAATATTTTCATTTGCATCCCAAAGAGTGAACATGATAGTTCCTGAGTTGATTTAAAGGCGACCATGTAAGGAAAGTGTTGTGAATGCGAATTGCGATGAGATCCGAGGCTTCCGCGTTGACGCGACGTCTAATTAAGAGAAAAACATTCTGCCTATTCATTTTTTTTTATAAAACTAAAATGTAAAGGGCGGCTCAAAATGTGCAAGTTTTGGAGAAAGTGATGGTGAAAAGTGTGTTTTTGTGCGAGCTGTGTGCTTTCAAGCTCGGGCCCGTGACGCCTGGATTGTTTTTCGCATTACCAGTTGGGATATGAATATGTAAAATGGCTGAATGGAGAGAATGAGCTGCAAATACAGCGAGAGGTGCAAAACATGCAAATCGTGCAAATCTTTCAATCGATCCATTTTACGCAACGAATTCACAACAATTCTCGCGCTCTTTAAAGTTTTTACTTGGCGCGCATGTGGTTTGTAATGATTATTTTGCATTCATTGTGCATATTTTGCTAATTGCAGCTGTTTTGATCAAGGCCCTGTCCAATCGCTCCTCCACAAAACCAGTGATTTTCACCAGGATGTTTTTTTTTCCACGTCTAATTATTTTTGTAATTAGTGCCAATTTGTCGCTATTAGTAATTTGATGATGAACAAAAGGCATTTCCCTGACAACGGCCCTTTTGGCTAAATCGGGATAAACCCGCATAAAGGCCCTAATTGGTGCAATTAGCCGCTCTGACAAAACAGCGTTGAAATTGATTTGTAAACGCAAAGGACAACGTGGTTGATTTAAATACATTTTCCCTTTCCTATGAAATAAATCCCCGATCCTGCTGCCGAGTTGATCCTCCGCTATTAAAGTGCTCTATAATCTGGACACATCTGCATCGAAAACTGCAGAAATTAAGCACCATCTCCACATCCGGGCCCTTGTATCAACGAATGTTTGATATTTTTAAATGAAAACGTGGAACTCATATCTTCGCTTTCGAAACAAACACAAATGCATGTATTTGGATTATTTTTGCACCTTGAGTGCAATTTGTCATTTACTTCCTCATGATTTCAAATATTTATTTTTTCTTAAATGTATTTTATCAAATAGCCTTTTTATTTATTTATCAACTGGAAGGGGGAATTAATGAAGTCACGGTGCCCTCTCGCGCATGTGAATTTACGCAAATGAAGGTGTCCACACACACACAGGCAGGGAGTCGAGCCAGATTGCAGACTTGCCCGGTCATGTTCCTCACTAATGGCGCACCTGGACCCCCAGACGTGTTCGCGCGCCTGCCGGGCGCGCGCCCGTTTGGGCGCGTGTGTGTCGTGTGCGCAATGGCGCGCATGAAGAGAACGGGGACACCCTTGTCTTGCTTGTTGTAAACATATGGCTCCAACACATTATGCATTCAGGAAGCGAAACGCATGTTTATTTTTCACTTTTTACATTATACGATACGGCAAGTGCAAAAATTGTAGTTGTGTCACCAAAATGCGAGTGGGAAGGCACGCGCGTCGCAGCCACGTAATTAACGAGAATTGCTTCAAAGGATTCGCCCCTTAAAGCACAATGCTGGTCATTTTTCAACCGATTTGAAATGTTCTCCAAAACTTGTCATGTTTTCGTCCCATTTCTGACTGGTATCCACGGTCAAATTCTCCTTGCGTGGAACGAACCTCAAAGCAGTTTGACGATAGCGGCCTGCAACGTGCGGGCCCTCTTTTGAGGCGCCTATTAAAAACGTGAGCCGTTCCAAGTAAAAACGGAAAATGTGAATTTGACGCTCGCAAAGCAATAAGGTGGTCCTTCACCCTGGCACATTCGCGTGTCCCCCATAAGCAGCTCTACCTCCACAAATAGAAATATGCTAAATTCGCCCTCCCCACCCCCCTTTCTCCCCCCTCCCTGCGCGCAGTCCAATTCCCCGTGCTGTCTTTGCAAGGCTGCACAATTAAAGCTGCAATGTGAGCAGTCGGCACCGCTCAATGACAGAGCCATGTGCTCCACTGGGTGACATTATTAAGTCAGCTTTCCTTTTCCACAATTCTGATGTGATGTTTTCAAAATGGCTGCTTATTTATGTGCAAGGTACACAATTGTAAATATGAACGCATGTGGACCAATCTGGATGTCCGGAACTTCTTAGGATGATTTCAAATCGACGACTGTGTGCCTGCGGAGACATGGTCACCATTTTGTCCTTCCTGCTCGTACTCCCAAATTCGCCGTTAAACTGTGAACACTGTAAACTGTCAGTTGCCTCAGAGACCTCAACCAAACAAATAGATGCACTTGAGCTCAACCGTGCTGCAAAGTTGAAAAGTATGAAAGACTGTCACTGAAGGAATCCACGTTCAGTCCATCATCACATTTCCAAGTCAAATCAACTGTTGATGGCAACTTGCGTTTTTCAACAATTGGAACAGACACAAAAGTCAAATGATAACAAGATGGTGGCCATGCGTGTTTTTTTTTTGGGTTGATAAATGTCAAATCAGAGAAGCAAGTGGTTGTTTTTGTTCCATCTCCCTCTCCATCGCTCCCTCCCGCCATGGTTTCCTCCTCTCGCAGCAACTCCCCTCCTTTTCTTTCCCTCATCACTAGGCAGAATTAAAGGCTGGGGGGAGGGGCCGTTTATGCAGACTGTGCTGGGACTTGTGATCCACAGATTTGATATTCACATTAGGAGAGAAACTGGCTGCTTTGATGTGAGGGGGAGCAGGTCCCGGGGGACTGCTGAAGTAGCACACTTTTTTTTTTTTTACTGACATAGCACAGGCTGGGGGTGACTTGGTGGGGTGATCTTGGTGGGGGTGGGGTGGGGGGCGTAGCAGATTGTTGGGGACAGCGTGTGCAGAAAGACAGTAGGTGGGAACTGCGATATCCCTCCGTTGATTAGATGTAACCTCAAGCACATTCCCCCCTCCCACTTCTCCCACCCTCCACCTACTTACACGAGACCCCCGAGGATTATCTACAAGCTTACACCTACCTTTATCTCCTGACACCCCCCAATATTCAATTCACACCAATTCTGACAGCGCCTCTGTCCACTTTGCCCTCCTCCGCTTCAGTTTTCCACACCCTTGCGTCCCATTGGTCAAAAGCACAACTTTAGAGGTTAGTTTTTGCTTTGATGTCATCAAAAGAATCAAGTATGCAGTGATGGGCAAAAGCAACTCGTAATGCCAAGATAGTTGTTGATGTTCTTGGAAAGAAACAATTTCTTTCTGCATGAGAATTGTCTAGTTAATTGACTGCTAGTTAAAGGTCCCGTGACATCCCAACCCAATTTTTTTTTCCCCAAAAAGAGTTGTTGCGGCTTTTATGTGGGTGTGCCTCATAGTCCAGGAATTACGGTACCTGCCCATTTCGTTATTGCTACACACCCCTAAAATTTGACACAGGGGCCGGCCCAGGAGCGGATGGATGGAGTGTTTTGGTCACCTCACCTCATTGGAGAAAAGAAATACATTTAATTTTAAATGAAAGTGATTTATAAAATAAAGCATTAACAAGGTTTATTCATTTAATTTTTTAAAAGTTTGTCGGGCCGGATTAAATCGTTTAATGGGCCGCACGTGGCCCCCGGGCCGTAGTTTGCCCACGCCTGCTTTAAGGTAAAATGAGATGGATAAAAACAGCTTTTTAAAAAAAAAATTTTTGTTTCTTGATTCATACTCCAAACTGAATATTAATCAGAATGCCGCGTTGAGACGATTGGGTGCGCATAGAACAAATTGAAAAATGCCATCCTGGGCAATTTCCAATCGAAATGATCTTATCTTATAATCAGCGTAGAATGATTTAGCATAAAAAATTATTGTCTTTTACGTTGCGGCGCGGGACGTTTAAGATGGCGACGGTTTGTTAATTGCGCGCCACAGATTGTCGATGAATCGTGTCACGAGGCAAAACGGGAGTGCTGCCAAATGGGCTGCCACACGAGGCGCTGTTGATGCAACGTCAAGTCGTTAAACTGCACGTTGAAACGTCTCAATCTGGTTGAGTTGTGCAACTTTGTCATTTCCGGCAGCGAATCTAATAAAGAATGCTGTCAAATTGATCGGCGATGTCGATGGATGGAGATCATGCGGCAACATGCGTTTTGACACCCCTTGTTGGGCGCGGGGGGTGCGAAGGTGCGTGTATGTTGAAACACCGGTGGCTCTGGCGTTTGTTTACCACCTCTCTCCGTTTTACAGCCGTGTGAGTGTTGTGTGTGTGCGCACGCACACACACACACACACACACGCGCACCCCGGTGAGGCGTAGATCAGCTGCATTATGCATGATGAAACCTTGCATAGGTTATGACTTGTACCTCGACGACATCCATATTCATGCGCTGCTCTGGCAGGATGTATAAAATAGCGGCTGCGGCGCTGACAGCACATGCAGTACTGGAGAACCGTCGTGCAATTTTCTGCGTTTTCACACAATTGTCTTACTCTCTCTTTGTTTGTGAGACAAGTTACACAAATAAAAAAATGGAGAGGTGTGGGACGAAGTCCGAAGAAAGACCACATTAAAATATTTGTACTTATCCATCCATCCGTTTTGTGTTCCGCTTCTCCTCACGAGGGTCGCAGGCGGTGCTGGAGCATATCCCAGCTGTCTTCGGGGTACTCCCTGAACTGGTCGCCAGAAAATCGCAGGGCACACAAAGACGAACAACCATCCGCGCTCACACTCGCACCTGCGGGCAATTTAGTGTCCAATCAACCTGCCATGCATATTTTTTGGGGGGAATGTGGGAGGCAACAGGAGTACCCGGAGAAAAGCCACGCAGGCACGGGGGTGACATGCAAACTGCACACAGGAAGGTCAGAGCCGGAATCGAACCCATGACCTCTGTACTGTGAGGCCATCGTGCTAACCAGTTGCCCACATGTAGTTATCCATGGATTTTTTTTTTTTTTTGTGCACGATAGATGGAGGTAAAGAAAAAAAAAATCATAAATGAGTGGGAAGGAGATGGGCCGTTTGATCCTGATTCTAATTACGCAAGTGACATTCTTGTTGGCCGAGGAATAATCAGCACAGTGGAGGAAGCGCGTTTTTCATGTATTTTCTCCAAGAGTAGACGTTAAAGTTGAATTTTACAAATGCCCTAAAAAAAAAAGTTTACTTTCGTGGCATTCTTTGAAGATTTCTTAAATAAAAAAAATAAACAGTGTGCTCGCCATTTTTGTTGTAGTTTGTCGCGATGTAGATCTTATTTAACAACACAAAAGGAAATAAATATTAAAAAAAAAAAAAAGAATTTTAGAAGCCATAGAAACCCATCGCGGTATGATATTTCACTTTCTTTCACTTTTTTTGTTTTAAATATTGTATCTTTATTTGGAGCTTTTGCAACCATGAAATTCCAAATTCACGTCAAGGAGCAGAACAAAACAAATTTTCCTTCTGTGTCTAAAACGTGTCCATTCCCAGTCAATCAGATATGAAAAGGTCGGTTGGTTGGTCCATTTTTCTGGAGCAAATATTTCACAACATTTAAAAATCACAACTCCAATGAATAAACACATTTATTTCGCATCTCCAGCCCGAAGCTGTCATTTAATCTCATTCCAGAGATACATGTCTTAGTGTGGCGCGGTGGACGAGTGGTTAGCACAATTCGAAGCTCGCGGGTTTGAATCCAAATCCGTGCATGCTATAATTGAACATACAAAGTGGTTCTGTGAGTATGGATTATTATTATTTTTTTTTGTGGTCTTCAATTAGCTGTCCAGAATTTTAACCTTCGGCTCGCCTGAAGTCTTTTATGGCATGTTGCGAGGACGCATCGGTTTGTTTGTGTCTGAGGTGAACTCGCAGTCTTCATGTCGTGGCTACTGCACTAGATTTATTTATTTATTTGTATTTTTTTTCAACGCCAGTGCCACCACGTCAACACGCTGTCACCTCCCACTTTTGTTTTGTTTTTGCACGAGTGTCACGTGTGTGTGTGTGTTGAGCAAGTGGCGAGTGTGTGTTTGCTTGGTGGGACTTTAGCTCTGATCCAGTTTCTGTTCCACCTCCGCGCTCGCCAGCCTGGTGTGCCCGTCCCCCGGGCATATAATCCACCACCCTCCCCCCCCCCCCCCCCCCCCCCACAGCTCTCAGGGTGACCCCCACTCTCCTCTACTTTAGTCCTGTCCCCCCATTGGGAGATTATAGATATTGCAATCTTTAATATGGCTTTATGCTTAGGGGCCATTATCAGTAATCTGCAGTGGGGAGGGAGTCTGACCTGGATTTTTTTTTTTTTTTTTTCCCCCAGATCACCACTGGACTGTCAGTCACATTTCATATACCAGCTGTAACATTCTGCACCGTTTTCATCACTCTCAAGTTTAGGGGCACGTTTGCACTTGCACTGTTAATGTTGATTGTTGTTTAAATTCGCCGCGAGATGGAGAAGTTTGCTCCTCTATCAACGCGGTGACAGTGTTGATGTACAAGCATCGCTTGTGTTTAACCCATTTTCTTATAGTACATCCATTTTTAGCTTTCATGGAGTTATTTGGGTTAAATCATAACCGTGCGGACGTTTTTACGGCAACTACCTTCAACTTTTATGTTCCTCACATTAATCTCATACCGACAGACTTTTATGTATCCAGTCGAGATGAAAGGGTCGGGTAGAAACGCGTCGTTGTTCTATATTAACGACACTATATTGTAAGAAAAAAAATTGTTCCATACAAAATAAGATGTATTTGGCTGTTTGGCCAGTATTGGATTGTCTGCCAACAGTACGGATGAAAAAAAAAATAGGAACTAAATATTTGCTGTGTCCATCCTCCAAGTCGAATCTTTCCTCTGATGTCCTCAAATTTTCAAGACCTCTCACCCCTCCCTCCATCTAACGGATTCTAACCTCTCACTCTTCTTCCTCTGTATGGGTTTAATCTGAGTGCCAATGAGGAGCAGCCCTGTCTGTGCACGTACACGTTTGTGTGTGTGTGTTAAATATGTAAGGAGATTAAAAAGACTTAAATCTGCGTCTGGCATAGAAATTCCAATCACATAACGCATCATCAGTGGTCTCTCGCTTCCTCTTTTGTTTGTCCAACTGTATGGAGGTAGCAGGCTCCTCCTCCTCCTCTTGCCCGTCCGTCCACCTTTTTCACCACAGATTGCTGGTCCAAATCCCTGACTTTCTGCGTCACGTGACCGCTGTTTTGCAATCCATCTGAAGGAGCCGGGCCTGATGTTGCGTTTTGCGCTTTTGTCCTTTCAGTACACAGTGAGGATGTGGGCTCGACCAGGCTGTACTTTGTGAACGCCTCCCTGCAGAGGGTAACCTACTCCAGCTCGGTGGGGGTGTCCCTACCCTGTCCAGCAGGGGGCACCCCCAGTGCCATTCTGCGCTGGTACCTGGCCACTGGCGACGACATCTACGACGTGCCCCACATCCGTCACGTGTACGCCAATGGCACCTTGCAGCTGTACCCGTTCTCGCCCTCTGCCTACAACAGCTACATCCATGACAACGACTACTTCTGCACTGCCGAGAACCAGGCGGGCAAGATCCGCAGCCCCAACATCCGCATCAAAGCTGGTGAGTTGGGTGGAAATGAGTCATAAAAGAAAGAATCTTCATGATGGAGGTGGAAAAAAAAAAAAAAAACGCAACACCCCAAAGGTCAAAATGAGACTGCATGATGAGTCGAGCGGATGTGATTGGCAGCTAGAAAAAACAAAACAAAAAAAACTCAACTCTCTCACGGGATCACTGACCCCCAAAATAGACTGTTTGATCCCGAATGGGAATTGATACGTTGGTCAATGTGACCTTTGCATCAAAAGTGACATCATTGACCAAATGACACTGAACTCATTTACTGCCATTGACGGCCATTTTTTTTTTTTTTAACTCCGCTGGTAGTGAATGAGTGAATGACGTCTGTCACAAGGATTCATTCATGTTCATGACAGATGTCATGTCTTGAAGATGATCATGACGCATTTGAGTGCATTTGCTGCCGTTGTATTAGCAAAAATAACAGTTTTGCATTTGGTGTTTGCAGAAGTGCAGAGCGAGTCAATGAGCGGAAATCTCACCATCATTTATCCCCTTTTGTATCCTTCCAACTTGTCCGAACTGCCCTCCTGTGTTTGACTAAATATCGCCACAGCACACATCGCTCATTAACAACACTAATTGGTGCTTTTCAATGATTAGCTTGTGTGATCCTGTTCTTAAAAATCGCACTTTTGGGTTCACGAAGAAGAGACCGAAATGACCAAACAAGTAGTAACCTGAAATCACCACCAGAGTAAATCTGGATGACATCGTAGTTGCGCTGCATCTGTTCTCTCGTGGTTCATTCAGGCCAGTCGCTTCCTCCCCCTTCCCTCCTGTCGTCAACATCTGCTTTCCAATTCTGCCTCCCAACACCAGCCGCAACTAATACTCATATTCATTCGAATACTAATACTAATACTAGCGGCAAGTTGAGGATTTGATCCAGGACCCTGAGCTGCATGCCAGCCGGGCGTTGCCTTCATTCCCGCATGACCCAAAAGCCTGGCGGCAGCAGACGAGGGATTAGCGTGAACCAAACATCCTGTCGCCAGCGGCCTCCGCCGGGCCCCGGCATCTCTCGGAAACAGGTAGCAGAGGTGCTTGGCGTTTTTTGGGGCAGCTAGCTCCTATTTGGGTGGAAAGCACAATGCAAATCGGGATCCAATTCCCTTCCAACGACGACACATTGGCGTTGCTGCATTTGCTAGCCAAGTCCTCCGTGGACTGGTTCTATTCAGCAATTCCTTTGCTCCTCTTAACTTTACAATCGCGCGATACGGTGGTGTCCAATAAATAAGCGGGAAATTAGAACGCAAATGAAAAGATATTTGAAGTGGAAACCAGAAGACGAGCAAAACGACGAGAGTTTCATGTTGACTCAAAAGCGAAAGAATAAAAATATGCCTTCAAACATGCTTTAGAAGTGGACACAGAGGGGGCGGGGCTTGCCTCACATTTATCCATAGAGAAGGACCTGCAACAGAAAAGGCGCAAGGTTTTTAGTCCGTTTTAGTTCAAACTAATCATACAAGGCAACGACATTCTGATGAACTAGGAAGGATTATGCATTACGAAAAGATAAAAGTGGTAACAGTGGAATCGGTTGAAAGACGAGCAGCAGCGTTTGGGTGCAACTGGAGGCGCTTTCGGGAGGACGGGCTGACTCCAATGTCAAGTGCATGACAGTGATCTGTCCGCGATGCGAGAACGACGACATGATTTGAGGTAACCCCCACATTTGTGTGTGCGTGTAGTTTTCAGGGAGCCCTACACGGTGCGCGTGGCGGACCAGCGCTCGATGCGGGGCAACGTAGCTGTGTTCAAGTGCCTCATCCCCACAGCCGTGCAGGAGTACGTCAGTGTCGTCTCCTGGGAGAGAGACACGGTCTCTATCGTCCCAGGTAAGTCACGTTTTTTTTTTTTTTATATCCACGCTGAACCGCTGGCGGATGCTTTCATTTTAGGAATTTTCGGATGTTTTTTTCTGGAGTTTGCGCTGGTGCATGACACTTGACGTATGTTGACTTTTGTGTCTTGTGTCTGCTCACTGTTCTGGATCACTGATCTAGCTGACCTTCACCCCCCCCCTTCCAGCTTGACCCCCCCCCCCCCTTACTTGGCCTCCTATCTGGCCGCCTTTGGGCAGATATTTGCTTTTCTCGCATTTCGTTACGTTGATACGCCATCACATGCAATACAAATGTCAAATGTTGACGTCAACTGTAATTGACATCCCGTCACGAGTTGCGACGACGACCTTACGGTTGTCTTCGTCATTTCTTTTCAGTCTCACTTTATGTCATTGAAGAAAGGAGCTCCAATTAGAGAAAGTTACTCACTTCCTGTATTCAGAAGAACAAGGATTCCTTGCAGATAGATTAGAACACAAACTACGGTTCTGTTCAAATTTACAAAATTAAAAAAAAAAAAAAAAAAGTGTCCAGCATTTCTGTCTTTTCTAATTCCATTCTGCGTGTTTTTCGTATGTGATCACTGCGGCATATTCAAACTCTTGAACAATTTGTGCAATGTTGAAGCGAGATGACGAAAGGAAAATGAAGCAAGGAGGGTAGTAGGGCAAGAATGGCCTCAGGTTCCGGCAGATGGCGTTTTATGGTGCAAAGTCCAACATTCGGTCTCGTAAACAGACATCAGGCTTTTTGTTTAGTGGTTGACATACAAACCAGGCGTTTTCATGAAAAAATGCAAAAAAAAAAAAAAATCTGTACATATTGTGTCAAATTAGCTGTTGTAGTGTTCGTTATTTTATTTCTTCTTTCCTACCCTTTAAACCTTTTCCACAAACGTGATGACATGTTTGGTTGACGCGTAAATGTCGCATCTGATTGTGAAATGCAAGACTGTTGCGTCTATTTATGCTTTCCGTGTTCGCCCCCGTCGCAAGGCTGCTGTGTGTTCGGGGAGAAATAGGTCACTCGATGAGCAGTGAGTGTGAAGATCAGATGCCGAACATGATGAGCTGCTCGTTGAACTCGGCGCTCGTTGAACTCGGCGCTCGCCTCCGTACCAACAGTAGAATGCACAAATGCCGTTTCGACCTTCCACCCGATTTTTAGCGGCGTATGCCAATCCAACATGAAATACACAATTGGACGACGTAGCTTCTCTTGAAAGGTCCGTCTTTAAAATGGCCTCGCAAGTGTATCTGCAATTAAATCCACACTTTTCCGTCCTTCGGCCATTGTGGGTTGAAAAAAAAAAAAAAAAAAAAAAAAGCAAGGATATAGTTTAGATTTTCGAACGGTCGCCAGTTACGACTTTCAGGTGTTCAATCACGAGACGCGTTCATCCCCTTCAACGTAAAGACCTCACTGTAGCCAACTCGTGATCTGATTGGCTATCACAACTGTCCATCAACTGTGAGAGCCGTTAACACACACAGCACCGACACTCGCACGATTGTATTTGAAGGTTGCGCGAAAAAGAACGTGCCGCTGTATTATGAAATCTGCCTGGCAACACAAGCTAACAGAATTCTGATTGGATAAAAAAACTCACCTAAAAATAATGTGACGGTTAATAAAAACCTTGTAACATCACTTTTTTAAACTTTTTATTTATTTATTTATTTATTCTTAATTTTTATTGCTCATGGGAATATGTCGCTTTTCTCTGTGACAACAATCACAATTACGGCAGGTTAGTAGGGAGCCTTCTCTGCCTCTTCTCGCTCTTTATGACACCGGCACCTAATCCGGTAGAGCTCAGTGCTGTCTGGGATGTTGTGGCACAAAATCTCTAAATTCTGTTGGTCTTATTGTGTGAGGAGTGTGCATCTTGACTCTGCTCGTCTTGTGTTTGGATTTTCTTCGATATAGAAATTCAATAAAAGCCTGTACACTGTAAAGAGCCACCAAAAAAAAAAAAAAAAAATTCTGTCATATAGCAGAAGCGGTGCAGTTGGCTGACATATTTCGACAGAGGATCCATGAACAAAATGAGATGCTTCTGCGCTAAATCCAAGTTGTGTACCGATGCCATTGAAGTGGAGGTGATGACATAACGTCATGCAGCCTAGCCCTCCGAAGCCCAACCGCTTCCATTCTGACAGTCACACATGTTCACCATCTGTGTGTGTGTGTTAATATAAGTGGATGTGTTTTAATGCTTTTGTGCACGTGTCCCACTTTCCTGTCCAGCCAGAACATTATAAGGGGGTTTGGAAAATAAGGGGCGGGGAGGAGTGCAGGCAGACTGACCTAGTTCCCTCTCACTTGCCCGTCCCGGTGCCATCGCCTTTGCGCCCACATGAGAAAATAGGGGATCGCAAATTGGAGTAGTGATCTGAAGGAGGAGAGTTGGAGTCGTGACAGAGAGATGAAGAGTTTGTGGACGAGCATCAAAAAAAAAAAAAAAAAAACACACCATGAGCACAGATTGACGCTGTCAGAGTTACCAGCAGAGAGCTAATGAGTGGCTCGGATGCATCCAGACTGGACCAGCAGATGGCTGCGGCCACATGGATGGCCCGCAGAAGATGCCCGACTGGGCAAAAGCGAGTCCACCTGCCACACGGTTTGCTTTTGTTTACTGCCGGCCGCAGTCGTTTCGTACACGTCGTGGCAAAACTCTCTTAAGTCTAGGAATAAAAAAAAAAATGTTGCTTTTTGTCCTTCAAAAAATGTCATCTTAAATCCAAGCATAAATGAGGATGGCTTTCATGAATAGAAGCTGCTAAATGGACGCAATTTACAGCCGCAATTTTATTTTCTGCCGTTGTTTACTTTTGCTTCCTATTGAAGAACCTCAGAATATTTAACATATCTGGGAGTAAAACGAATATGAGCATGCTGTCCCTGATTGGCAAGGTCACTGCCAAAGATACATGACTGATCAATTCTCTGCCCCTGGCGTCCTCTTTGGAAGTCAGGCGGTTCAAAACACACACACACACACACACACACACACGCGCACCCCCCCATGCACACACGCACGCACACCCCGTGTCTGTTGGTAAATCTGTGCTTGTGCACTCACAGCAAGGAATACATTAATAGAAACACTTGTCTGGGACACCACATACTCATGTAAACTCGAGAGAGAACAAATGTGCAAGCCACCCAAACGCGCGCACGCACGCACACACACTGTAACACAATGAAGCCATTCTCAGATTTTCCATGAACCTGCCTGAATCGGGAGAAGTCATTAAACATTAACCTGGGGTACATTAAGGCTGCGCCCGCCTCTGTGGTGGTGGGGGGGGGGTCCTGCTGCACTCAGCTTGCGGGACAACGCATGACAGAGGAGGCTGGGGAGCACATGAGCCTAACTGGGGCTCCTGGGACCCCCCCCCCTCAAACTGCCCAGTGATATCACGTTTCCTCACTCATCCATCCCTCCAATGCTCCTGCCTCTGTGGCCCATGTGGCACACAGCAGGGGGGGGGGGGGGTTGGGGGGGCATCATGCAGCTGATATCATGTGGACAAACATACATTAAAAGCTCCATGCAAGGAAGGAAATTGGAAGTATGCCCTCATGTTGCATTTACAATACGACTGCGTCTTTTTTTTTTTTTTTTTTTGCATTTTGTTCACCTCTACGTGCGCTTCCCTCGCTTTTGCATGTCGCATTTTTTTATTTTTTTGGTCCCATTTGCCTCGCCGAGAGTGAGAGCAAGGCAGGAACAGATGGGCTGCTGGCAGCCATCTTTTACTCAGTTAGGTTGAGTAGGCACGTGGAAGAGTGTGTTAATTAGCACAAACAAGTGCGCGTGTGCGTGTGCGTGCACGAGGGCCACAATAGGCGGAATTATTTCTGCTTGAGAGGCCAGTTTTAACGGGGGGGGAGTAGTGAGAGGCGGAGTACAACAATGCCCCAACCACAGACTTTGTGTGTATTGACGAGAGGGCTGCCAAGTGTCGGCTATTATTGACTCTTTCCACGCGATGACACACGCCGGCTCACGTGCACTTAACACATAACGCTCTGCATCGTCTGCCGTTTCGCCTCCTTTGTGTCTCTATCAAGCACGCGCGCACCGTGGACACACGCACGCTGTGAAGAACACACGTGACGTGTTTGTCGAGCGACTCTGTATCAGTGTCAATCAGCGTAAGAGGGAGAGATGGGAAAGTCCCCGAGAGCACATCATTGTGACGCAAATCTGGCCACCACTTCAGCCTTCAAGCCAGATGGAGGCTCTAATTTACAGATTTAGCAAAAAAAAAGGGACAACATCAATTGCAGTATATTAAAATTGAAGTTTTTTTTTCCCATAATTTTTGCATTAAAAAAACGGGATTTGGCGCTGATCCAAATTAAGTTGGTTCTGGAAGAATCCAAATCCAAATCCCAGCCCTTTTCTCGTCATTAAAGTTCAAGCACATCTTTAATTTTCTAAGTATTCTGAATGGGGCTGCTCGATTGTGAGAAATGATATTCATCACGATTATTTTAGTAATAATTGAAATCACCGTTATTCTATTCTATAATTTTTTTGGGGGTGGGGGCACAAAACAATGAGAAACAATATTCAGACAAAAAAAAATTTGTTTTATCTTGAAATTTAAAAGAAAAATGTATGGTTTGCCATAAAACGGTTGCAACCTTTAAACAATTTCATAATTTGAACTCGGACTGGAGTATTCGACATTGTTAAACGAGCACTATTTTAACCATTCACACACACACACAGATATGATAAAATAGAAGTTTTTTTCCGATTTTGCCAATTTGTAATCGTTTCAGTGTAATAATCGTCATTGAATTTGGGTTAATTGCACAGCCTTTATTCAAAATCACGAACACGGGTGAAAGAAGGAAGGCGTGGTGTGAAAAGAAGTGAATGGGAATCGCTCGCTTGGATTGGGTTAAGAAATGGGATTTAACTAAAGCGCTTTGAACGCTTTCCCTCCTACTTTTCCTCCACTGCTTTGTTGAGGCGAGTGAAAGGCGGATTAGCGACGGCAGATTACAGCACAAGAAATTGTCTTGAAGGAAGCACTTGTTCAAATGTTTGGTGGGCCACATTTCTCTCTCTTGCGAACAACTTTTTTTGCTTTTAATCCCCACTAATCCTTTCCGAACATCGCTTTACGTGTAACTCGTTGGTTGAACTTGATGTCACCTGAAACGCCAAATGATTTCTATGTTGAGGCTTTTCCGTTGAATTAAAAAAAATAAAATAAATCCTTCGCAAATAAGTCTTCTGACACAATTGTGTTTTTCTCTTGAGCCAGAGCGCGACCAGTCGAAGAGGTGTCACAAGGAGACATAATGAAGAATCAAATGTGATCCCCGGTGGCCCTCCAAATGTCATGTTCTTACATGACCTGGCAATCAGACTTATTGATCCGACTCGCTGTTTGCTGAGCAAACACACGCACACCCACATGCACACACACACTGTTGGTGCTCATTGAGCAAATTCTGGCTGGGAAGACTCAAAAAGGACAAAAACAGCCCGTGCTCTGGATTAGTATTATGCCGAGGCAAGGTCACGTATCGTATCACATGTTATTACTCGGAATCACAAAAACAACCGACGATAGAATGAAGGGTCGTGTGATTTATTTATTTATTAATTTTTTTTTTTTTATTTAAGCCACGTATTTCACTACACACATACAGCGGAACGATTAATCAATGTGTAATGTTATTAAGACTTCACACCGAGTAATTCGGAGCGGAACGGGAAAAAAAATTAAATAGCTGCCGTTTCAATTAATAGCCTTTGAATGATATTGTACCGTTCTGATGACGACGGATAATTAAATAAAAAATAAATAAGGGGGGGTGTGGCTCCCAAGCAAAAAGGTGTTGCGCTCGTCACCGGAACTTCTTCTAACGCGAAGCGCATCCAAGCAAGGCTTTATCGTGCAGCGGGGTCACGCCGAAACTGGAAAGTTTGAAGCCGGCTTGGAAACGCTCACGTTCACGTTGGCAATTTGAGCTCAAGCTCATTTTCCGACATAACAACGAGCGACTTTAAAGAGCCCGGCCAGTCTTAAAACGTCACATTGGGTTATTTGTTTACTTTGCTGCCTGGGATTTCAACGATCCTTTCTGGTAAACACGGACAATCTCCCGTGCGTGCGTGCGTGCGTGCGAGCGTGCGAGCGTGCCTTTGCACGCGTGTCTCGGGGTGTGTGTGTGTGTGTGTGTCAGTCGCGAGCTAAGCTCTGCCTCTCTCCATGCTGGGCAGTGACACTCCTGTGCCACCAGCACTCTAATGGTGTAGTGGGGGTGGTGGGTGGGGAGGGGTGGGGGGGGGCGGCGGCGTTTGACCAGGCAACACACTCAGTGCTGCTAATGCAGCTCACGGCCTCAGGCCATGGGCTAAGCTGAAGTGGACCTCACCACACACACACACACACACACACACACACACACACACACCCCATATATATATATATATATATATATATATATATATATATATATATATAAATATCAATTTTTAAAAATTCTTTTTTAAACTGTGTCGTTAATCTACTACTGTGTGAAAACCACTTGGTGGAGGGTCATGATCGTCTCCGTAGATGATTATTATTATTTTTTTTAATCTACTAGCATATTTTTGGGTGGAACAGGCTTCATTTCGGGACACTCTAAAGTTCCGTTTAGCGTCGGTGTCAGGAAGGTGAGGCGAGGTTCGTGTAAACTGCGGTGAATTTGGACGCATGTGCGTGTGTGTGTGTGTGTGTGTGTGTGTGTGTGTGTGTGCTCTCCCGGGACCCTCATTATCACTTCTGTCCCAGATGTCAGCAAGCACATGAAACACACATCATGAATAATGGAGTCCTATTTGGACGTCTTTCTCCGCACGTCTCTCGTCACCTCGCCCTCACTCTCCATCTCTCGTTTTGCCGTGACGCTTCGACTGATGCCTCGTCTACGGCCTGCTCCCTCTTTTGGGGGCGCGGAGCGGTTAGTTTTCGGCGGCGTTGTCCGCTCGCGATGCATTCGCGGAGGCCGACATGGCTCGGCGGTGCTGAGTTGTATCTATGGAAACGACATCCTTTGCATAAGAAGACTTTTACGAGGGTCCCCGCTGTCCATTCAGCACAACACATGTGCACCCCCCCCACCCCATGCCCCCCCCCCCCTCCACCCCAGTGTTTACTGTTTAAAGTCACACAGGCCAATTTGGGACAGAGGAGTCAGTGGAGCAGAAGAGACGCAATGGAAACTGGACTTTTAGTCTGTCTGCCCCCCCCCCTCTCCTCTGCCACCATTCTTCGTCTTCACCTTTTGTGTCCTCTTGTCTTGTGTGCGCACGCGACTGTCCGGCGTTGGCAAAAGAGAGGCCATGATTGAAAGATGAGGTAAACCGTCCGAATTGCTCAGGAAAGGCCGCAGCCGTTTAGATGACACAGTCAAGCGTGGCTTTTTAATGAAAAGACGACCGAGCCGCTTTCCGCCGTCCAGCTTTCTTCCACAAAATGAAGCGAGAGGCGAAAGAGCGATATTGCTCATGCGGCGTGCTCTTGACGGACAGCGTGACTTGTGCCCCGGTCGGAGCATCTCGCTGGCTCTAACAAAGTCTCTTTTATGGACGAGGTGCAGCGGGGCGGGCTCCCGACGCGCCGTGGCTTGTTCGACATGAGTTGGGCCAATCGAACCTGCTTTGAATGTCAATGGAAGGAGTTAAGAGGACGCCATTCATGGATGTTGAGTGTGAAACTGAATCAAAAGCCAGACAAGTGGAGATATTTAATTGGCTGACACCTGCTTCTACTTGTGCTTTTAATGGAGACGCGGTAGCGAGAGCGAGCCAAGTTAGGCTGGAGCGAGTGTGCACTTTAATACAGATACAACACCCCCCCCCCTTTTGTTTTCGTAAGGTTTGAAAGGACGAGAGCTCGCAGATGTGGGCGGTGACCTCCTCCGCCGTTTTCATTGCTCTTTCTCTTTGCCCGTTCTTCCCCTTGGATTCTTCTTCCAATGGCTTCCACAACAGCTCACTGGTGTGAAATTGACAGCATTTTTTTGTGACAAACACGATTTGTCCTATTTTTAAGCTTGCTAGGGTGTGCGTGTGTGTGTGTTTATGCCAGCACCACAGAGAGTATCTCCAGAATAATAAAAAATAAATAAATAAATAAAATCTGCTTCCTTTGATTGGGTACAAAATATGAAGTGCTATATTTGTGCTGTGCATTTTTCTTATTTTGTTCTGCGAGAAGCATTTTTTGTAGCTGCTGTGGTTTCATTGATTCATCTCGGAGCGAGATCACGTTTGTGCTTTTAATAATTGCTGAAATGACACCAAAACAGAATGAGGAGACCCTAGCAACAGGGACACGATGAACAACGTGTGTGTGTGTTGAAGATGCACATCAATAAATAATGGGCCCACTGAGGAGGTGGAAATATGGGCCTCGTTATCTTTGCGCCGACGCCTTCATTTGCATTTGCTGCTAGCACGCTTGTGCTCACATTCATTACACACACACACACACACACTTGTGCCAAAATGGCCTACTGTATGCATTCTATTTATAGACAGAGTGGGTTTATTTTTTTCCGCACTGGCACATTCATAATTTCATCTTCACTTCCAAGCCTCACTATTATTATTTGTCTCAGCCGTAGTTCCGTCTCCGAGGTCGCAGGCATGTTGTCAGAAAATTGAACACGAGAAGAATTTTATGGTGGTTTGGTAAAATCCAGTTGGCTCATTTTCCGCCCCTTTTAAATTGGTCAACGGCTTTCTATTCATCGTCGAGCAGTCCAGCTACAAGTGTGAACTTGATGGTTTGGGAAATTTTTAATGAGGGTATAGTTGCAAGCGAGCAGTTGGTTCACCATGAAATATTCTTCCCTCTGTTCGCGTTCAAGAATCTCCATCCAGAAATTGCGATATTTCCCCCCCTGGAAATTGTTGCTTTCCGCTAATGGCTTGTATTGCGGCTCAAATGGAGCTCATGCAAAATTGCAACAATGTCGGCGCTCCTGGAGGCCACGCAGCCTCTTTCTGGATGAACAGAGCCATTTATGGTGAATAAAAAGCAACAGACGCCGTCATCGTCCTGAGTTGTATGGACCTTTTTGCCACGTTGTTGACTCCATTTTTTTTTGTGTTATGAAAACCAATCTTGAACGCTTCGATACCTTGAAAATGTTTTCAAATTAAATGTTCCACATATGACTTCCAAGTTTGTTTGGCGTGAGACAAAAGCTATTTGAAGTTTCATTGTTACGAAAAGACATTTAGGTGCTGACGCTGAGCTCATTTCAATCGATTTTCCCTTTCGTATTGAGTCCCAAAACCGTATATCGATACGACGTGAGTTCACACGTCACGTCGCGTGTATCAAAACAAAATGGCGGAAGCAGTGAAGTCGGCGCCAACAAGCATGTAGGCAGATGGATTGATGGTTTCGATCAGGTCATGTTCAATAAAACGATTGGCTTCAGTTCTAAACATAAATATGAAATATTTTTACTCATGCCGCTCGTTCCAGCACGCACTTTGCAACATTCTCTGGAGCTTCTCAGAATGCCTTCCATCCCAAAGTCAAATTGTGCGAGAAATCCCAGATTGATTCGAAAATCAATCAAAGTGAATCTTGAGTCGAAACTCGAATCGAATCGGGGCCCTTGTCAATCGAATCGAATCTATTTGGGAAATTTGAATCGATACCTAGCATTGTGCGCCTTTAACGGGCATGGGCTCCGTTTCTCGGTGGCTTGTCAAGCAAGCATGAATAAATTTGGTGATTAATATTTGACGCCGTCTGCCACTCTGCTTGGCGACCGCGTCACCGAGACGAACCAAATGAGGGAGTTGACAAACGAGAGCTGAGTGTAAAATAGATCGTGCGAGCAGTAAAGGGAATTCCTGCGATTGAATCCGCGGATGGGATGACTTTGGTGTGCCGCCGAGGACGGAAATTGTGCTTTTGACACATGCCGCTGGTCTCGCCGTCGCGCCGCTTGTGTCGGAGTGTTTTGACAAGACACTTGTCACTGCAGTGAGAGTCGCGCTCTTAAAGTACTCATTATCCTGTAAGACTTCTTTGCAGGGGGGCAAACAAAGGCGGCGGGGAAATTGCAGCCTGCGTCTCGTCATCGGGTCGCACAAAATATTCAATGCAAACATGCCGTCGATAAGCGGGGCCGCCTGGCGTTTGCTTGAGCCCAATAAACATGACGCTTGTTGAAAAAACAAACGCAACTGTTGGTAAATACTAGTGATCGACCAATATGCTTTTTTTTTTTTTTTTTTTTCAGGGCCGATACCGATTATTAGCTAATAACCGATATTTGAAGCTGATATTCATTTGTTGAAAAAAGAGGGTAAAATGAGCTGTGGGCGGGACAATGTGCTTCTGCAGGCAGGGCCACCAGCACAGCAGAGAGAGAGAGACAGAGGTAAATGTGCTGCAGTGAGCCAAAATAAACCAGTTTTTAATTTAACGGCCTTGAAAGTTAAAAAAAAAAAAGGCAGATGCCGATTTTTGGCATTAAGGCCAAAAATCGGCATCTGCCTTTTTTATCGCTATTAAAAAACCCTTACGCAACCACTTTTGGATGACACATTTGTTCTTATAATTTGGTTTTGCAATGACATGTTTCTGTTTATGTAAATGATAATGCCATTTTTTTCCCCCTCAAGAATTGAAGTTGTTGGTGACGCTGTGCTTCCAGGTAACAGGTTCTTGCTGACCTCCTTTGGTGCTCTGTACATCTCCGATGTTCAGAAGGAGGATGCCCTCTCCACCTACCGCTGCATCACCAGGCATAAATACAGCGGGGAGACACGCCAAAGCAACGGAGCCCGGCTCTCTGTCATGGGTGAGAGACGTTCGGTCCAATTGTTCTATGGCGTGGATGGAGAGGAGTGGCCAACGATTGGAGGAAAAAATTGGATTGCGATTTTTCAGACAAATATTGCAATTTGATTTTCAATTTTCTTCACAATGACATTTAAGAACATGTCAGGAAAATGTCATGATAGCATGAAAAACAAAAGATATTACAGCGATTGTGTAAATATGATTTTGGAGATAGTAAATATTTCATATACGTTTGACATTGAATGTTTTTTTTTTTTTTTTTTTTTTTTAATGGAAATAATTGATCCATATGTCCCCTCCAGACCCCAACGAGTCGTCACCCACCATCCTGGACAGTTTCCAAGCAGGGGAGGTGCATGCCGGCCAGAGTATCGAGCTCCCTTGCATCGCGGGAGGTTACCCCAGCCCGACCGTGCGCTGGCTGAAAGATGGCCGCCCGTTGCCGTCGGACGCCCGCTGGACCCGCCGCTTGACGGGGCTGACCATCAGTGACCTGCGACAGGAAGACAGCGGCAACTACGCATGCGAAGTCACCAACAGCTTCGGTTCCAAAGAAGTGTCCGGACAGCTTCACATCATCGGTGCGTGAGCGCTACGAACGAACGCACGCACACACACACACACACACACACACACACACACTAAGTGACAGACGACGGCGCTCTCTCCTTTTGCTGGCAGACGATCCCATTCACACGCTCGTCTCCTTTTTGGTTTCAGGCACATGTAGTGTGTGAGTGTCTGTAACAAACGCGAGCGCGACTGTATCGGATGGCGCGACATGTCAGGTCTCGGAATTGGCGACGGCGATGTCATTTGGTGAGACTGAAGCCATAACACAGCTGCCAGAGCGACTCAGCATCACTGAGGAAGAGGGTGAGGAGACCAGGAGAGGGGGGGGGGGGGTCATCGTCAAGACGAGCAGCCGGCCCAAAAGGACATTATCAACAAAGTAACACGATAACGATAGCGTAGGACAGCGAGGTGAAAGTGTGCAAGCGTGCAACGAAGCAAAAGCGAGCCAGACCGGCAGAGAATGGGGAGGCGGTCAGCGTTGCCAGTGGGCACATCACGGCAGCACAGTTTGTGACTTTGACAGGTTGGGGGGGGGGAGGTGTAGCTTGGAAGGCACAGCGATGCCCCCTAGCACACACCACCAGCTGCCTCATTGCTCACTGACATTTGCGCACACACAAAAGTGGACGTAGATGTGAAGCGATATCTCCAGCTGCTTTTTAATGAGTTGCTTGGTCCAACCGATTGAGTCGCCACCGCTGGTGGTGCTCGCGCCCCCTTTTCACCCTCCTCTGCGAATGTAAGTCGACCCCGGGCTCCTAAAAGTTGGCTTAGAAATCCTCCATATCGTCATTTGAATCGCTTACTCTTCTCGAAGCCCGATATCGATCCATAAAACCAGATATCGGACGTCTTTTTCCACTTCAATTTTCGTTGCCAAGACGATGTATGTAAATATGAACTATTTTGACTCGTTCCAGCACGCACTTGGCAACATTCTCTGGTTCGTCAAAGAAAGCCTTCCATTCCAAAGTCAAATTGGTACTGCGTGCAATACTCGATTGACTCCAAAATCATTCAAAGTGAATCTTGAATCGAAACTCGAATCGAATGGGGCCCTTGTGTATCGAAGCGAATCGATTTGGGGAAATTTGAATCGATACCCTGCGCTGGTTCATAAGAAAAATGCTGAAACTCATTTAGCTTGTGAAAAACAGGTTACGGTTTGAATTGCACTCAGAAAAGCTTCGAGCATCACTGAGGACACAAATTGAATTGAAAACGCAAATGAATGAAATTTGGTGCGATGTTGGGATGAACAAGAAACTGATTTACACCTCAAACGTTTTCAATTGCGTTCCGTCTTTCCTCTTCTTCAGATCCACTTCGAGTGACCTTATCCCCCAAGAACCTGAAAACCGGAATTAGCAGCACACTTTTCTTCACGTGCACTGTGGAAGGTTCTCCAGAATACACGGTCAACTGGTACCGAAACACGGAAGCCATCTTCCCCGACCAGCACATCTCCATCCAGGGTCAGCACAACGACACGCTGCAGATCACGGCAGCGCAGAAGTTCCACTCCGGGGCCTACCAGTGCTTTGCTTCTCGCAAGGGCCACACGTCGCAGGACTTTTCCATCATTCTGCTCGAGGGTACGTTGGACGAGACGCCAACAAGTTCACACTTGCCCTGCGGTGCTGTGATTGCAAAATAAAAGAAAGGTGACGTTTGATAGAGTGGGGGAGCAAACCTGTTGGTCGTTGCATTATAATTCAAATTAGCATGTTAAAACTAGTGATCGACCGATATTTGGCATTTTGACGATTATCCGCATCAGCGTTTTTTTTTTGTTTTTTTTTTTACTTTCAAGGCCGATTTATTAAAAGCTGATTTAAATTTGGATCGCTGCTGCACACTTCTCTCTCTCGGTCTCTCTATCTGCTGTGCTGGTGGCCCTGCCTGCAGAAGCAGATTGGCCCGCTCACAGCACCATCTGATTGGTTCCTTGTGCAGTCACTAGCAGCCAATCAGCAGTAAGCTTCCTGTTTTTTTTTCACCTCGAGTCACACGCACTACGGGAGGCAACAGACTTTGCCGAAATTTTAATAAATGTCAGTCAACTACATTTCATAATTAATAGAAAAGTATTTGACGTAGTAAACTTGTTTTCCTTGAACTCTAAGACATGCAGCTGAGCCTTGGCCTTCCTTGCACTTTTTTGTTTTAGACCTTAAAACTAAGTTGTCTATTTTCCAAGTTCTAAAAAAAGCTTTAACATGTTGTAAATCACTAAAGTTGTTTAATAAATTATAATGAATAATTAATATGTGCTTAAAGGCATTTAAACTTTCAAGTTTTTATTTTCCAAAATTTGACACCATTTTTTACCCCTTTTTTTTTCAACAAATGAATATTGGCTTCAAATATCGGTTTTCGGCCTCCACGATTACTAATGATCGGCCCTGAAAAAAAAAAGCATATCGGTCTCTGACTAGTTGGAACTTGTTACTTTATGTCCGAAAATGTTTGCCTCTCTTTGTCATCAGACGGTACCCCTCGTATCGTGACATCCTTCAGCGAGAAGGTGGTGAACCCCGGTGAGCCTTTCTCCCTCGTGTGTGAGGCCAAAGGCGCGCCGCCGCCCTCCATCACCTGGACGCTAGACGATGAACCCGTGGTGCGCGACTCCACCTACAAGACCAGCCAGTACACCCAGTCGGACGGCCTGACCGTCTCGCACGTCAACGTCAGCAACCCGCTCATCCGAGATGGCGGAGTCTATCGTTGCGTCGCACGCAACTCGGCCGGCAGCGCCGAGTACCAAGCGCGCATAAACGTAAGAGGTGCCTGTCTGCTTTTCAATATCAATGCACTCTACACCTCATTCTATACAAATACAGTCCAGCTAGTGATAAATCTGTCTAGCGGGTTATAAGTACTCTGATACCTTGACTTACACGTGCCCCAATTAACAACAAGTTACAAGTAATCGCTTTGCCGGTTATTTATAGATGGATTTTTTTTTTTTTTTTTTTTTTGTGCTTTGTGTTGCGAACCCCCCCCCCCCCCCCCCCCAAAAAAAAACAAAACAGTCGTGCAATATAACAAATAATGGAATTAAATATATCAATCAAATTAATTAAAAATAAATGAAATAAATAAATACAATAAAAAATATGACCAACTTGTTCAATAAAACGGAACCACAGCGACTGGTGCACAAAAGGAGAGAAAAGAAAATGTGTTCCACTCGCGAGTAGTACAAAATTTTTACGATGACTCTGATATGTGATGGCAACCACAAAAAAAAGTTTTTTGTTTTTAAGTTTAGCATGTCAGATTGTGAATATGCTGTTCAAATGGTCAAACTGTGAGCGACGGTAAAAGATTTTCAGACTTTAATAAAACAGCGGCAGTCGGGATGTGTCTCAAACGCACGATCAAGCTCGCTCTCACTTTTCAGAAATATTATTTGAAAATGTCCTCCACTAATTTATTAGGCTTGTTGCTTTAATGAGTTTTTAGAGATGGGTTTTTTTCAGATATTCTTCATTTTAGTTTTTTGTTTTTTTAGTTCTAGTATTAGTTTGAGTTGTGGTCTATATATGGCACATTTGCTGAACGCAAGATGAAAAAAAGTCACTAAATGTGGTGTAATGAAGTAAAATTTCTAAATGACTGTTGGACCTTCTTTCTTAACATAAAATAATTCAAAATGAACCACGAAAACGACAAAGGACATTTCCGATATATTTATAATTCTATAAATGTTCTGACACTTATTGTTTATTTTAAAGCACTCATTATTTTATTTCATGAACAAAATGTTTTTTTTTATTGCAGTTATTTTTTATTCTCACCATGCTGTAGTATCGTATTTTTCTTTTGAACATTCTGTAGTTTCGGGTTGATTTTGGAGCTTGGTCACAGAGGGACTAAAACTTGTAAGTCAAGGTACCACTGTCTGCTAGTCATTTTGCAGTCTACAATAGAAGAAATATCCTCAGTCCATTTTAGCAAAGGGAGCAAAACTAACCTCCCTGTAACCTCTCAACTTACCCCAATCACTCTGTCCATCGACCTTTATCGCTTCACCTTCTGTTTCCATGGCTGCTCCATCTCTCTGCCACGACGTCCCTCACCTCATCGGCCCGTCTTTGCGACCACTGGGTCTGCCCCGCCACCCCCTCCCTCTTTTCCCCGTGTCTCCAGGTCCGCCCCGAATCAGACCCATGCGGGACATGACGGCAGTGGCGGGCAGGAACACGTACATCACGTGCCGTGTCATTGGCTACCCTTACTACTCCATTAAGTGGCTGAAGGACGGCATGCAGCTGCCCGATAATCACCGCCAAGTGTTGTTTGACAACGGCACCCTGCGGCTGACGGACGTGCAGAAGGGCGCCGACGAGGGCACCTACCTTTGTAGTGTTCTGATCCAACCGCAGCTGTCAATCAACCAGACTGTGCATGTGACTGTTAAAGGTACGTGTGGAAGGAATCCGTTCAAGTGGTCAACTTACAATTAGTCAAACATGAGCACAAACTGCACATTTTTAATACAGAGTAACGATTCATTTACGATATATTATTTTTTTTGTATTCATAATCATTCACATGCTGTTGGGCACAATTGTGAAGTTTGAATGCAGGATTCAGCCGTCACGTGGCGGTTTCATATTCGCTCTGTCTCAGTTGCGTGGGTGTGAATGTGAGTACGTGTTTGGGCTGTGCAATTAATCGAAATTCAATGATGATGATCACACTCAATCGTCGTCAAAAACTATTATTATATCTTATTATGTGGCGGGGGGGGGGGGGAGAGAGATAGATAGATCTGGAAAAGTCTTGTGGGTAGTGAGGCGGGGGTGTCATGGCTGCCTGTTGTTAGCAACAAAGTCCTTAAGTCACCCACAAATTGTGATCGCCCTGGTTTTGGTATTTTTTATGTTTTAGCGTGGACTTATTGACTCATTTTGTCTTAACGACGGTGGCGGGGCAAGCCGCAAGGTGTTTAAGGGTGTGCGCATGTGCCTGCGTGTGTCTGATTTAATTAGATGAATAATAATGAAGCCTCGATTAAATCCCCCAGATGTCTCAGCTGTACTACCACCGCGCCAACCTCCATTACTATGGCAACGGAATCACCTCCTCCTGCCAATTGGATCCTAACCAGAGTAGCTCTTCTGGGCTACGGGAGATGGGGGTGGTGGGGGGGCGGGGTTAAAGAAGGATCCCTACTGGCCAATGACCTTCTCTCGACATAGCTGCCGCTCTCTCGCGTCATTTTTCAACAATTTTTCTCTCTCCCCAGTGCCACCTCTCATCCAGCCCTTCGACATCCCGTCTACCTCAGTGGGCAAGCTCATCTACATCGCTTGTGTGGTGTCATCAGGGGACATGCCCATTCGCATCACGTGGCACAAAGACGGCCAGCTCATTGTGCCGGGGCCCACCTCCGGCGTTGCCATCGAGACCAAGGAGTTCATGAGCTCCCTCCAAATATCCAAAGTGACACTCAAACACAACGGAAACTACACCTGCATTGCCAGCAACGCCGCCGCCACCGTCAGCTGGGAGCGACAGCTGATTGTCACGGGTGAGGCTCTCGCACGTCAAGTCGCGAGATGACGAATCGCTTTCGATAGTTGAACCACTCGCCAGTCCCTCCATCCAAATTCGAATGAGTTGAGTGCAACTTTGCCTTTGTCAGTCCCACCACGTTTTGTGGTGCAGCCCAACAACCAAGACTGCATCTACGGCAAAGCCGGCGTTCTCAACTGCTCCGTGGAGGGTTACCCACCGCCAAAAGTCATGTGGAAACACGCCAAAGGTCAGCTCGTGAGCGCATCGCAACACTTTTGCAACAGCTCAACTCAATACAAAGCCAAAGAAGTCCAATGTTGTTTGCCGGCACAGGGGTGGGAAACCCGCAGCAGTACCACCCGGTCCCTCTCACCGGTCGCATCCAGATCATGTCAAACGGATCGCTGCTCATCCGACATGTGCTCGAGGATGACCGCGGATACTACCTGTGTCAGGCCTCCAACGGAGTCGGCTCAGACATCAGCAAGAGCATGATCCTCACTGTCAAGAGTAAGTGGCAATCATTTCCTCTGCTTTGAACACATCGGCTCGCGCCTGTCTCTGCACTGCTCAACGTCACCGGGGAAAAGGACTGATGAATCAGTGATGAAAACCAAACCGCAAGAACCCCGGTAATCAATAATCCATGTCTGAGCAGCGCCGAGATGTGGCACGAAAGATGCGGCCAGCGGTGCTTAAAGCGTGAAATGGAAGCGGAAGGGACGATATACATTTTGGAATATATCATCGGTTTGCATGGCTTTTTTTTCCCCGTCTCGTGATGCCGCGTAACGACACGTGTCTACGATTCCTGTCAGTTCCCGCAATGATCACCAGCCACCCCAACACCACCATGGCCAGAAAGGGCCAGACCAAGGAGTTGAACTGCACCGCTCGGGGCGAGCAGCCCATCATCATCCGCTGGGAGCGGGGCGACACGGTCATCGACGCCGAGAGGAATCCTCGTTATTCAATCAGCATCAACAAGAAGGGCGATGAAGTCATCTCCACCCTAAAGGTCAAATATCTAGCGCGTTGTACACGACGTGTGTCTGATGTCTTTATTACCGTGCGTGGCTGAGGAGCAAGAATTCCGTTTATTATTTGGAATAAAACGCTTCAATATTTGTCAAGCGTGTATAGATAGAAAAGCGGATTGAAATTTCCAGAGATGTTTTGGCAATCTTTGCTTTTTGAGAGCGAGACGAGCCGTTTGTCTTTGTTATCAATTTAAAGAGTTTCTCAACTGAATTTAATGCATTTACTGCCATTGACGGCTAAAGACGTCCAAGATATATTTTTTTTAATTTTTACATTTTTTTTTTTTTTTACTCGGCTGGTCTTGATTGAGTTAAGTTGGAAAGCAAATGAATGTATTTTGCGCTTTTGATTTTACAAACTAAATTGCGCTAATGCTCGTGTGTGTTTTTGCTCCTCTGTCAATGGCGCTTATTATATTGGTTGTTGCTCACAGCTGAACCCGGCAGACAGAGGAGATTCCGTCTTCTTCTCTTGTCACGCCATAAACTCCTACGGTGAAGGTCGAGGACTCATCCAACTCACCGTGCAAGGTACCGCGCCTCGGCAACGTGTCTCAAAAACGTTCCTTTAATAAAGCATTGGCGCTCATAAGAACGCACTCTTGTCGGTATTCGAAGTCCAATTTGAGATCTTGCAAATTTTGCATTCACATGCACACAGAACCGCCAGATCCCCCTGAGCTGGAAGTAAGGGAGGTGAAGGACAGGAGCATGAACCTACGCTGGATCCAAAGGTTTGATGGCAACAGCATCATCACAAGCTATGACATTGAGTACAAGAACAAGTCAGGTAGATTCCCCAAATCAAAGTCTTCATCACTTCAAGTTGTGTTTCGAGAAAGAAATCGTCATGTATCCATTCGTCAGACTCCTGGGACCATATGTATACGACCCGAAACATCTCACCCACCAACAATCAAGCCAACATTGTTGAATTGCACCCGGCGTGTGTATACAGCATCCGCATGTATTCGTATAACAAGATTGGCCGAAGCCTTCCAAGCAAAGAGCTGACGATCAGTACAGAAGAAGCACGTGAGTCACAGATGTCAAAAATGTCAAAATAAAAAAATTAAAAAACATTCATCATTTATTCAATGTTTTCCTTCCTTAGCGCCTGATGGGCCGCCAATGGATGTGATCCTGCAGCCCATGACATCACAGAGCATTCGGGTCACATGGAGGGTAAATGAGTGTGTTATCATCTTAATTATGGAAAATACTGACGAGAGAAGCCACGGTTAAAAAAAATAAATAATGATGCTACTCGTCATGCGATGCCATGAAATTGCTTAAAGGTGCTGACAAAGCATCCAATCAGATGACGCCGATGTCATCTGTGTACTGCTCACCGCCACTAGGGGCCGCACTTGAACGATATCAGAACGGGCATGACTTTCATTTGCAGTTAATGTCATGACGGCAATAGTCAAAATATATTGAAGTCGTCCAATATTTTCATTTGCATTTCGGCTCGGCGATCAGACGCAGTATTTGAGGCGACGGCGACGGAGCTGATTTGGATTATTGTGCCGTTATTTGTGATCAAGCGCAAATCGGCAAACCTTACAATTATGGGAACTACTATTGAGCTGATAGAGATATTTATTCAGCCAAAATAGGAAACAATATCATTTGACCTCTCCCTATATGCCTGAGGAAGAAAAAAAAATGAATTTAGCGAAGATCCGTCCGTTTGAATTTTCTCAACACATCTCTTCAAGGCACCGAAGAAGGAGCTTCAGAACGGCGTTATCCGTGGCTACCAGATCGGCTACCGAGAAAACGGCCCGGGCAGCAATGGCCAATACAGCATCGTGGAGATGAAAGCAACTGGAGACAGCGAAGTATACACCCTAGACAACCTCAAGAAGTTTGCCCAGTACGGAGTGGTGGTCCAGGCCTTCAACAGAGCTGGGACGGGGCCTTCTAGTACGGAGATCAATGCAACCACACTGGAAGATGGTAAGGACGACGCAAGAAGGACAAAGTAGTAGGAGTGAGTAGAAAGTAGAAAAAAAAATCTGTTGCTTAAAAGCTCCAATGGAACAGAGACGCAAATAAAAATGCATTTGTCCAAGTGGATTTGGAGCACCCCACCAGCAGAGTAAAAAAAAAAAAAAAAAAATGGATCTTTGACGTCTTTAGCCGTCAATGGCAGTAAATGCGTTCACATGCTCCTTTGTCTCCTTATCTTTGCCATCGTCCCTCTGCTTTTGGTCAAATATTTTTCTCTGCTGTCAGAACGCCGCTTGTCCTCTGTGGGTAATTTGTCGACATCGAGATCATGATAGGATGTTTCGTGTTTGTGTAATTACCCAGATCTGCTGATTGTGTGTGTCACCACACCTGCATTGACATTAACGACGCATGCTGCCTTTCTCTAGATTTGATCGTCCGCATCTCATTTCGCCCCACCCTACTCATTTGCATCGGAAGCCCTCTACCCATTCACCCCCACCCCCCCCCATCCTCCATCGACGTCACCTCTCCTTCCCGTTCTTCTCGTCCATTTCTCTGAAAGCTTGCATCCAATAAGAAGCCATTGACAGCTCATTTGATCTTATTTGACTGATTTATTGCTGCCCCCCCTCCCCCTCCCCCCTGCTATGTCCCCAGTGCCCAGCGAACCCCCACAGAACGTACGAGCCATTTCGGTCACATCGGATGAGGCGGTGATCACATGGGCGGAGCCTCCACGGCTAACGCTGCACGGTGTGCTAAAAGGCTACCGGGTTGTGTTCTGGTCCCTCTTCCCCGACGGAGGTGGGTGCTGCGGGGGCCGGGCCCAATGGCCAATGCAGAGTAATTATCATCTATATCATTCTAAACGTCACCATTGCACCTCACCTGTCGATGGATGTACCTCATAAATCACTTCCTCTTTGTGTGTATCTTTGATTGCTTCGTTGGAGTTAAATGTGTCAATGTCGTATACTGCGGTGGTCCCCAACCTTTTTTCCGCTGCGAACCGATTCGGTCCCTAACTTTTGTGCGTTGTACGTAGCTTGTGAGTTTAATATTAACGAAATGTGACCGAGGCAATTAGCTACCGGTCCCTTTTCAAAATAAAATTTAAAAAAATTTTCAGCCTCAAATAATAAATAAATTCTGACAAAATTTCCTACCCGTACCAATCGTCCTACCGGAGGCTGATTTGACAGCCAAAGTACTACCGTGCACTTTCAGATTGTTTTTTTACGTGCAGATCGGTAGAACTATAAAACATAAAATAAAATCTCTCAGTAAAATACACGTTGATAAAAAGGTCGGACGTCTGGACGGGTAGGAAGGAATTTCAGAACACCGGAAATAATGCAAGTTTGTTTGTTTTTCCTTTCATCTGTGCGGCCCGCTGTGGCCCGCGGACCATTTACGGGCCGCGCCCCGGTGGTTGGGGAACCCTGGTATACCGTACCCATGTGCCTGCTGTACAAGTACAGTTTAATGATAGTTTGTATTTCAGTCCCGTTCATATTGAACATCATAAAATGTTTTGAGTTTTCTCCAGTTGTTGTTTCGTAGTTGTCGATGTCCTTTCATTTATGTTTGTGTACCGTGAACTTCCACTATTAGCGAGGGGGTAATCAGTGAAATAATTGACGCACCTCTCTAAAACTGCGTCTAGTTGCCCATAGATGGCACAAGATGGCAGCAAAGCACCATTTTTCTCGAAATAAAACGCCTCAACTCACTCCAGAATAGTTCCCGGATGCAGAGATGGCGCCAGAGTTTTACTTTTATTGCTCTGGCATGGCCTGAGCAGAAAAACAGTGACCTCTGCGAGCTTTTCAGATAAGAATGAAGGATTTTGGTCCCGCAAATAGCAAATCGGTGCATTCATGAATGCCACGCCGCAAATATATGGAGGTTCACCGTTGTTCTAAAAAAAGATCCAATCCAGCCAGTGTGACTGAAATGACTCCATTGTTCTCAGAGTGGGGCGAGATGCAGAACATCACCACCACACGTGAGCAGGTGGAGCTGCGAGGACTGGAGAAGTTCACCAATTACAGTGTCCTAGTGCTGGCCTACACGCAGGCTGGCGACGGCGCCCGCAGCAATGTGCTGTACATCCAAACGCGTGAAGATCGTGAGTATATACAAACAAACATGCTTTTCTTTTTGGCCGTACAAGAGGTAGGGGACGAGATGAATGGCTGTCGTCGGGTGTGACAAAAGCTCATTGAGGCTACGAAGCTCCATTAGTGGCGCTAATGAGAATTAAGAGGCTTTGGGTACTCGGCTCCAGGCTGAGCGAATCCTGGCGAGAAGGGGGGGGGGGGGTTGTGTGTTCGTTCGTATGTCTCATAGCATACAGCACACGGGAGTCAACCATCATGCCGAGCCGCCTGCATCCTTTCCGTCCGCCCCCCTTGCCATAGGCATCAGGATTAACTCCTCTTGGATTAGAAAGAATTAATTTTGTGCTTACACCATTGGAGGCAGGATTATTGCCAGCAGATCCACGACTCTGTATAAAGGAAAGAGGGCGGGGGGGCATGGTTGGCAAACAAGGGCTGAAGATGGGAAGATTGGCAGAAGCGTCAGACTGCCGATTGTGCGCCTTGAGGACTCCTCGGCCGTTTAATGTCAATTGTCCCGCTTCTTATCAGCGACGGTTCGTCACGCACCAATCATGTCGGTGCTTCTGTTTCCTTCTTATCTTAACATGGCCCACACACGGTGGGCTGCAGAATATTCGGCTTGCTGGCACCTTACGCGCATTCTTGGAACCAGATGGGCTCGATGACTGCAATGAACTTGACTTTGGGGTCAGCCAGTCCTCCCTCAAGCGCCTCCAGTTGCTCCAAACTACTGCTGCTCGTCTTTTATTTGGAGCTCGGAAGACGGATCACAGCACTCCGATCTTGGCCTCTCTTCGCTAGCTCACAGTGCACTTTAGAGTTCGCTTTAAGATACTTCTGTTGGTCTTGAAATCTTGAAATGGCCTCAGCCCGCCTTTTCCGTTGCCTGTGGAACTCGTTTGAAGATTTATTCTTTTGCTTTTGACGCAACATGAGACTGTCGCAGTTCTGCTCTTCTTCTGATGTCTACTTCAAATGTCTTTTAATTTGCGTTCTAATTTCTCTGACACCACATGGAAAGTGCTTTGTTCCAGCTCCAGCTGTTGTGAAATGCGCGATATCAATAAAGTTGGATTGGTTTCTACTCTGGCATGGAGGTTCATTTCCGACACCCCTTTTGCCTCCGGGATCAGCAGCTATCAAATGCTTCGCCCTCGCCTTCGCTTGTAAAAGCTGCCCTGTTACATCCTACCTGAGTCCTGAGTCGGTGACTGGCTCAATAGCGGGATCAGGGAGGCCTACATTTCGCGGGGAAAAGGAATTGGGGATGGATTTACGGAGGCTTGGCATTACGCTGTAGTGCCTCTTTTTGTAGCGCTGAGATGAGGCCCACTGTCGGGCACACCAAATATTTCTGTCAGGAACTGAAGAGGTTTGCCACCGCCGACCCGACGAGACAAAATCTTCACGCTCGCGCCGTTCAATGCCATTGTGTGTTTACTGCATTTGAAACTCCTTGATGACTCGCAATTGAGCGCATTAAGCTACAGCCGGTGTCAAGCTGAAGTGGCCGACAGCGGATCAGACATTAGTGTCTAATCTGTTTGTGGGTTTGCCAGTTCGGAGAATGCTGGGTGTGGCGGTGTCAGAACTGCTGACCGACGTCTGAATGAACATATGTCAAGGCGCTTCTTTCCAGTCCTTCCGGAGCAGCTTAGTGATGGATAAGACTAAAAAGCCGCAAACAAGCCTGATCACTTTAATAGACACCCGACACTCAGCATGGAAAAGGAGAGCGCATGGAGGCCATGAATCAGTGCTTCTCAATTCGTGGGGGGCGCGTGTGCCCCTGGGGACCATGCTGTTTTCCCGCCGTACTACAATAAAGTGTAATTGCACATGCTCTCCAGTAGTGGGCAGCGGCGCTCTCCTTGCTCATTGTGCACAGCGAGTATTAACTCGACTCGGCGGAGAGTGAGGAGGTGATGGGGGGGGGCGAATTGTTTTCTTCTTGCTGGGGGGGGGGGGTGTAACAAAAAAAAATAATTGAGAAGCACTGCCATGAATATGCAGTACATGTTTGCCCTGCTAATCTGCCTCCGTGTTTTTGTGCAGTTCCCGGCCCACCGGCTGGCATCAAGGCGGTTCCTTCCTCGCTTAGTAGCGTGGTCGTGTCCTGGTTGCCTCCCCACAAACCGAATGGGGTCATCCGCAAGTACACCATCTACTGCTCCAGCCCGGGGTCTGGACAGCCGGTAAGCGACTCAAAAGACACCAGGGTTTGAAGGGGGGGGGGGGGTTTCAGACTAGATGAGAATTTGCAACCTTGATGCTGATCAAATCGATTATTTAGTGAACCTGCAGAAATGCGTGTTTGTATGCGTCTCTTTTTGTCACTCGCGTTTGCGCCGTCGCCTTATTTCCTGCCCTCCCAGATGAACAGATGAGGTTGTCTTGGCAACGTGATGAGACGTAGATATGCAAATGAAGCGGAGAACAAGCTCACACATGCACACTGCCGCATCAGAGACGGCACACAGACATCACATTTCAGCCATTTGCTATTTATACACGCGTGTGTGGCGTTTCACTTTTGCTGATATCATGTGCGCGCGCACGCATCTCACCGTGAATTCTGCTATCTCTCACTTTTTTTTTCGTTGTTATTAAAAAAAAAAAATGCTCCTCAATTTCTGTGCACGAGCGCAATGTAAATGAGCACGATCTGTGAGACGGGAAGGGAGGGCGGCTGAAAGAAAGACACCATTAGAGGTAGGCAGAGACCAAGGGGAACTGGGGGGCGGGGGGGAAAGAGGGGGTAGAGTGACAGACGGGCGGGGGGCAGATGGGGGGGGGGCAGAGGAGGGTATCAGTCACATCGAGATGAGAGTGCTTTTGTCCGTCTTTTCATTATCTCCCTGTATCACTCCCTGGATCACCACAACACGGCCGCTATTCTGGTGGAATGTTCGCGCACCCCCCCCCCTCCCCCTTACACACACGCGCATGCACACACGTCCTCCCTCCCCTCATCCCTCCATCCTCTCACTGATTTAGACAGAGAGGTGAAAGCGGGGAAAGCAAATTCGGAAAGATGAGCAGCAAAGAGGAGAGTCACAACAGGAGATTGACTTGAAAGAATGCCGCGTTTTTGTTGCGTGCGCTTGGCCGTGCGTTGATTTGCGTGCCCGCAGGACCAAAGTGTGAAATCGTTTTCAAGAAATGTCTGTATCACGTGAGCACATTTTGGTTTGTGTCAGGGCATCAAAATGGAGCCTATTTTTGCTCGGAGAAATCATTGGAATTGTTCAAATGAAATGATGCCTTTGATTTTCCTGCTTCATAAAGCAAATACTTCAGGCCCTTTCATGGATGATGGTAATATTTGATTGACATCACATCAATAATATGTATTTTATCGTATTATTCAGACATTTATTATTGAAAGCGGATATATAAATGATTTTTTTTGGGCGTATAAAAAAAATTTCAGAAACATCTCAATCTATTTTGACCCCAAAACTGCTACAAGAACAATTGTGATATGGAATTGGATTCGTACATGACATAATTTTGAATCATATTTTAAGGTCAAAAGAAGAAATTTGACCATGGTCATTTTATTTGACACTATATTAAGAATATGATTTTTGCCGATTTTTTTTTTTTTTTTGTTGAAACTGGGGGACAAATTGGAACCTTTATTTTGAGGTAAATATTTTGACTTGACTACCAATTTGAGCTTACGTGACTTCCGCACTCCTCTGTGCAATATCTGGCGGGCAGAAGTGTCATCAATGGACGTTTGCGATCTGTGCAATCCTCTAACGCGAGACTCCGTTCCAGGCTCCCAGTGAATACGAGGCCAACCCACAAACGCTCTTCTACCACATCACGCACCTGAGCCGAGGAAAACAATACCACATCTGGGCCGCTGCCGTGACGACTGCCGGCCGGGGCAACATGAGCTCAAAGGTCATCGTGGAGCCAGCGGGAAAAGGTGGGTCTCCGAAAGGTTTAGGAGCCAGAGCCGAGCGCCCGAAAGACGACTTTTAAACGGCAGGACCATCTCACGATCATCGCTCGCCCTCCTCCTTGCCCTGTCGGCGCTCGCTGCTATTGATCGACAGCCGTCGTATTGATCGCGTGGGCGGCTGTCTTGCAAGAAACGTTGTTGTTAATTATGTGGTGATGAACAGGGCCGATCGAGTCCAAAGTAAAATGACCCTTGGGGAGAGCGCAAGCAGGCGAGAATCAATAGAGGGAGGATCTATGGCTTCAAGATAGACTATGAGAGAAAGTAGGAGGTCAGCGGAGGGGCTCAGCCGTGAATAAAGGTTTTTTTCCTCTCAGACAAACTGGGCCAGTCGTAAAGCAAACAAAAGAAGGGGGGGGGGGTAAGACTCCCTGTTTGGGTGTATCTGTCAAACACTTTGTGTGATGTCTTTGTGTCTCCCTTTGCAGTGCCAGCCAAAATCTTGTCCTTTGGGGGGACGGTGACCACGCCCTGGAAGAAAGAAGTTCACCTGCCCTGCAAGTCTGTGGGCGAGCCAGCGCCAACTTTCAAGTGGACCAAAGACAGGTCAGTTGATCAGACTCCAAGAAAATAATCCCTAAAGTCTTTTCTCAAAGCCATGTGGGATTTTACATTTCAGTTCTGGCCACTCTTCAATCATCATGACACATTTTTTTATCCAAATCTGATTTTATAAAAGACGAATGACTTTATAATGCCGTCGATTGAATGGAAGCATATCGTGATTACGACGCAACTCCCTTGACAGAATTCATTTCTAAAGTTGTTCACACCTGCATCGTGTGTGTCATTTGTCAGCGAGGACTCGGCCATTCCGGTGACGGCCGACAGCTTGCGGCAGACCTTATCCAATGGCACACTCGTGCTGCGTTCAGTCAAAGCAGAAGATTCCGGCTACTACACGTGCACGGCCACCAACACGCTTGGTTTTGACACCATCATCGTCAATCTGGTCGTGCAAGGTCAGGAAAACATGATCCATATTCTTCATCTAAGTTTCTGCTCACTTGTCACGTCATTGCCTGTGTGTTGGCCTCCAGTTCCTCCAGACCAGCCCCGCCTGACAGTCTCCACCACTTCCACCTCGTCCATCACCCTGGCTTGGATCCCCGGGGACAACGGTGGGAGTTCCATCAGAGGTATGCCGTCTATAGCCACATCATGCTTCTGTCACACATTGTGGAATGGAAAACACATTACCCGTGACGCATTATGGCATGGATTGAGGATAGAAGCAGCTGCTGAAACGAAGTAGAAGCCAATCGAAATGCGAGGGACGTCTGCCGCCTAGTGGCCAACTGATATAACAGCAGTTTCTTTTTTTCTTTTTTTTTCTCCCATTCATGCTTCTTGTGCCTTTGGCATCATTGTGTAGGCTTCGTGCTTCAGTATTCAGTGGACAACACCGAGGAGTGGAGGGAGGTTTTCATCAGTTCCAGTGAACGTTCCTTTAGGTTGGACAATCTGCGCTGTGGAACATGGTACAAGGTCAAGCTGGCAGCAAAGAACAGCGTGGGCCCGGGGCGCATCAGTGAGATTATCGAAGCCAAAACACACGGCAGAGGTGAGGACGGATTGTATGCTATGGAGATTTGTACATTTTCTTTCCCCCCGGTTGTCCTTGTGGGCCTCCTGCTCATCTCTCGGGCTGCTTTTGTTCTCCTCAGAGCCCGTTTTCAACAAGGACCAGCCGCTGCTCACCCACATCAACTCCACCCACGCGGGCCTCAACCTGCAGGGTTGGACAAGCGGAGGCTGCCCCATCACGGATATGATGCTGGACTTCAGGCCCAAAGGCACTTGGGCCTGGCAGAGCCTCAAAGCCAACTCCAGCACTCAGCTCTTCCTTAGCGAGCTGCGGGAGGCAACCTGGTATGAGCTCAAAATGAAGGCCTGCAACAGCGCTGGCTGTGGCAACCAGAGCTCCCAGTTTGCCACCACCGATTATGATGGAAGTAAGTGTATTTCAAAGTCATCTGCAGCGGCCAGCGCCAAACAAAGAGCCAGAGGTGGGAAAAGTACTCGCACTCTCTACATAATTAGGACTACAGAAATTAAAAAAAAGTCTTCATTCTGAAGTCAAAGTAAAATCGTACAGACTCCAAAATGTACTTAACACCGCCTGGACAGTTTTTTAAATTTGCTAAATGCATATTTCCCACAACAGGTACAATCCCTCCCATTAAATCCGCCCGCGGGGAGGGTGATGATGTGAAAAAGTTGTTTTCCATCGGCTCTCCCGTCATTCTGGTCACCATCGGTGTTGCTCTGCTCTTCATCATCCGCAAGAAACGTAAGGAGAAGAGACTGAAACGACTGAGAGGTAAGATGAAAAAGTGGAAGAGAAAAAAAATGACAGTCCGTTCATCATGAATTGCCAATCTCATTTTGTTCATTTGTAGATGCAAAGAGTCTTGCCGAGATGCTCATCAGGTGAGATAATTTTAGGAGGAACATCATTTTTTTTTTCCCAAAGTCGTAAGAGTCTGGAAAAGGCATGCGAATGGATTGTGCGTTTTGTGTGCAGCAAGAACAACCGAAGCATTGATACGCCAGTGAAGGGCCCTCCGCAGGGGCCACGCCTCCACATTGACATCCCGCGCGTTCAGCTGCTCATCGAGGACAAGGAAGGCATCAAACAAATAGGTGCACGCTTGTCAAATATCCGTCCATCTTGATTATTTTACGCAAATTTATGGAGGTTTCTGGATCCCAACCCAGCCGAGAGGCGATCGAAAGGTTGGCACAGTGGATTTATATCTCTGCTAACTGTGATGTGATGTGTCTCGAAAAGGAGAGGACAAGGCCGCGGTGCCGGTGACAGACACGGAGTTCAGCCAATCAGTCAATCCGCAGAACTTCTGCACGGGCGTTTCGCTTCACCACCAGGCACTCATCCAAAATTCGGGACCTTTGATCGACATGTCCGACATCCGTCCTGGCACAAGTAAGTTCTATCCGACTTTATCAAAGTGTCGCTCCTGCCACGGTTCTGAGCCTTTGAGCCGAGAGACAGTAGGAAAAAATTTCCCGGCCACGCCATCAAGCAAACATGTCACCAAAAGTATAGAGAAGTGATTATAACGGAAGAAGTTTTCATTCTCTGAGCATTTTCATAAACGGGCGCATTAAGAAACGGGCGGACGTTTGCGCCGTTGTGGGGCCGAACACGGTTGATTTATTTCCCGGCAAATCGAAGCGTCTCAAGAAGACGTTGAGGTGGCTGCTGCAAAGTGGGCACTTGGAGACCGCCTTCAACCAGAGATCACGTGCCACCTGCACCACAACTTAGACCAGCTTTCGCCTGGTCTAAAGTCTAGTTTACGTCCTCTCACTCAATTGTCATGTGTGCCAGCGGTGTGTAATGGAGAACGCTCTCGCGCTATGACACAATCAGCGCTCTATCTAATCATCTGGATCGTGTTTCAGACCCTGTTTCCAGAAAGAGCATCAAATCAGCTCACAGCTCCAGAAACCGATACTCCAGCCAGTGGACGCTCAGCCGACCCAGTCAGAGCCAATCCACAGCCTCCGCGCGAACTCTGACCTCAGACTGGCGGACCATGGGCTCTCATGGCATCACCGCCACTGAGAGTGACAGCTACAGCGCCAGCCTCTCTCAAGACACAGGTAAGACACCTCGGAGAATTTTGAACACTCCTCTACACGCCGCTGTTGTCTGTGTTGGCATCACAGTGGCGTTTTTTATTGATTTGATTTTTTTTTCCTGCATTTCCAGATAAGGGTCGTAACAGCATGGTGTCAACAGAGAGCGCGTCGTCCACCTACGAGGAGCTGGCCAGGGCGTACGAGCACGCCAAGCTGGAGGAGCACCTGCAGCACGCCAAGTTTACCATCACGGAGTGTTTCATCTCCGACAGCTCCTCTGACCAAATGACGACGGGCACCAACGACCCTGCGGACAGCATGACCTCCCTGAGCACGCCGTCCGAGCCGGGCATCTGCCGCTTTACCGCCTCGCCACCCAAACCGCAGGACTACGACCGTGGGAAAAATGTGGCGGTGCCCATTCCTCATCGCGCAAACAAAAGTGAGTTTTAATTGCAGATACAAAGTTCCTCCATGTGTTTTTTCCACAAAAACAAAAAATGGTAAAACATCTCCAAGCTCAGGTCAAAAGAGCTTCTCACCTTAATGCCATGCTTGCTTTTCCCAGGTGAATTCTGCAACCTGCCCCTTTACATGAAGACGGATCCCTTCTTCCGCAAGCAAGGGGAGCTGCACGATCCTTGCCCAGCCGTGCCCCCGCGAGAGGCGTCCATCCGCAGCTTGACGCAGCGCGCGTATCACACGCAGGGCCGCCACAAGACTCTAGACTCTGGCAAGCAGCAGGCGCTGACGCTGGGCCACTCCGGACTTGGCAGCTTGGGCGCCGGCTCGGGCACGGCCACCTTGCCCCAGAGGACTCTCACCATGCCCAGCTCCAATGTGGCGGCCACCGCCTCCACGTCCAGCACGAGCAGTAACCCCGGCAACAAGATGGGCGGCTCCAGAGACTCGCTCCTGGAGAGCAGCTCCTCGGCCTTGGGCAGGCTGCAGAAACAGAGCGCGGGGGCTTACTCCAAGTCATACACGCTGGTCTAGTCCAATCGGTGCCATCCCGCCCCTCGGCCGGGCCTCGATGGGCACGCCGCCGCATTTTGTACCCAACTAAAGGTGAGCCGCCCGCTGCCCTCTCCGTCGGTGAGACCCAGCTAACTTTGCTTTTTAATCTCCCCGAGGGACTCTTGAAAAGAACTACTAACTCCAACTAACAGTTGCTGAGTTCTGGAGTTGCGCAGCCAAATGCTGATTATTTGTGAGGAACAAAAAGCTCTGAGTCCATGACGGCCAGGACGACATGTCACAACACACACACACACACACGCGCACACACACATGCACCGTCCTTCATAGTTTGAGTATTACTGACCATTTGGAGGACTTCCAATTCACTTCCTTATTCTTATTCTATTGTTTATCCTTTGTATGTCTTTCTAATTGTCCTCAAAAAGAAGACGTTCAGGTGCATTCCTCAAAATCTCTTTGAGCAGTGCAAGTGTCGCGCTCTGCGACTAAATTGTGAAGTCGAGACAACCCAAATGAAGCATCTGCAAGTACGCCACATTGAAAACAGAGAATGTTTGCTATTTAAAAAGAGTTAACATATATATATTTCTATATAGGTATATTGACATCAAAGGGAAAATATGATAAAGCATAAAAGCTATCTACTACAGCCGTGTAGTCATATTTACAAAAGTCAATTATATACAATACCAGGCAGTTTTTTTTTTTCAAATTGAAGAAGAATGAGACAATCGCTCAATAATGAAAAAAGGAAAACATTTAATAAAGGTTTGACGAAAGAAAAAATTCAAGTTAAGTGTGGATGTTTCGAATGAATAAGAAATATTACTGTCAATACTGTATGTGGAAATAGGAAAAGCAAGATGGACTCCTTATTGGTTAATATTTTTATCATCATCATTATAAGTATTATTATTATTGTATGATTGAAATTCTATCTAGTTGCAGGCATTTCTGTGCATTTCATGAATAAAATCACTCCCAAACTTGAGCCCGGTGTCTATAACCAGCAGATGCTCCTGCTATCGTCATGACAACCAAGCTCCCAGGAAAAAGAAATCCCAGTAACGATGTGAAATATTCGAACGTTTCGAGATGTTTGATGTCAGGCATTTGAGTTGTGCAAGTTAGCCGATCGTTATCTTTCTTGATGTCCCACAAAAATGTGTACATTCACACGAGAAGCTACTGGAATGTCTCGCACACGCGTCTCCATGATGGATTTTATTTTGTCTCTTTTTTTGCGAGGAGGGTTTATTGGTTGGCTATTGATTTTCATCTGAGTTAGTTGGGCTTTAATGAAAATGTCGATTTTCGACTTAAGTCAAGTACGTGGCCTGTCAGCCAAAGCAAATCAGGGACCCGCAGCGCTTTCGGTCACATAAACTGCTGTTCTGTTTCCAAATAGCGGAGTGGAGTGTGGATGTCAAAATGCCACCTTCAGGCTTCTCACGTTTGGCCCCACACGGATGAAATCAAGTTGAAATACCGTTAGCCCTCAACCATCTGCTACCTGTGTCAGTGTTGTTTATAGATGAAGTCTTGTACATAAAACAGTTTTGTATGAAGAGCTATTTTCGTCAGAATGGTTAAGGGGAGACGTCACGGTTCAATCCCCCACTTTCAAGAATTGAAATAAATAAATTAAAAATACAGTATATTACTTCTGAATGGGCAAACATTTTTCTTTCCCTTTGTTTTGATACTAATTCTTTTTTTTTAAGGTCTTTGATGTTGATGTTGTTTGTTCCATTTTTTTAAATCATAATTTTGTATTTTGTTGATCCTCTAAAAAGTCATTGCATGCTTGCTAAAAGGGAAACATTTGAAGGAACATATGTATGAAAAGTCGAAATGCCCCCCCCCCCGCCCCCCAAATGTTGGGGGTATCCCAAACATTTGTTTGAATTGATTGATATAGCAATTGCTTGTGTTCAAAAGTACATTTTCTATGAAAAGAAAGCAAAAACTAAAAAGATCATTCTAACACCTTGTGCAATAAAGCTATCTTTCATACGTCATGGTTTCTGGCTGGTTTATCCGTTCTCTTTAAATCTTCTGTAATGATAACAAGCATTTCACTTATTTCAGCTCTTTTTAAAAAATTATATGAAAATGTTTCCATTCAAGTATATTTGTTCGAGAGCTGACAGCCTGCTTGCAAAGATGCCATAGAGAAGAAAGTCATGGTTGGAAAAAACTAGTAATACTTAAGTAGAATTTTGTACTGATTATTTATCATTCATACCATTTTTATGATTTTACTTTGTACTACATTTGTAAACGAATATTTGTGCATAGTACTCCTGAGTGTCCAAGTAGGCTTGTTATTTTTTCAACCTCAGTGGTTCTATGCATTAAAAAAGAAAGATAGAGGCAAAGTTAACAAGCGGTGAGGTTTTAATTTATTAAGATCAATTATTTAGGTGAGAATTTTTATCCAATCAGAATTCAGCTATTTTGTATTGCCAGGGAGATTTCACAACATAGCGGCACTTTTTTTTCCCGCGGAGCCTTCTCATACAATCGCGCTGGTGTCTGTGCTGTATGTATTAACGGCTCTCGACGTTGATAGACAGTTGCGATAGCCAATCAGATCACGAGTTGGTGACAGTGAGCATTCTCTCTGGATTTACGTTGAAGGGGATGAACGCGTCTTGTGATTGGATACTCACTTCCGCCATGCGGAATCAACACCTGAAACTCGTAACTGGCGACCGTTCGGAAATCTAAGTGGGAAAGTGTGAATTTGATTGCAGATACTTGCAAGGACATTTTCAAGACGGACCTTTCAAAAGAAGCTCTTTTTTGAGTCCAAGTGGTGCAACACTCAGCAGTGTGTAAGTGTCTTTCTCTATATTATTTCTCCAGCCGTGGTGTCATAAATGATCCATTTTGAGTGCTGTTTATTGAAGTCGGACTACACACACAAAAGTGGATGTATTAAAGTAATGTTTGAGGGGAATCTCGTTCTGCATTTGTTCTCAAACATTTTGCACTGCAAGAACTAGTTCTTGGAGGCAGCTACCTCCAAAATAAAATAAAATAAAAATACAGAGGCTGAGGTTTTAGTCAGATAAAGGGCTCACTTGCTAGTTTAAAAAAACTGTACTTGGAGTGTAAAAACATACATGAAAAGTTTTTTATATATATTATTGAATTTCATATTTGTTTCCATTACAGACTAAAAATGTTAGTTATCCTTTTTTTGTAAATTGAGCTATGCTTATTTATTTTGTTTTCTTTAATATGTTATGCAGAGATGTAACGTTCCTATTAAAAAAAAAAGCTCTCCAATCTTGTTCTACACTGAGTACATTGACAATAAAAGGCATTCTGATTCTGAAATGGTAAGGTATACTCACTGAGCTCCATAATTGTTATAATACATATGAACTACAAGAAAGATGGACAATTTTACAAGATTTAATTTATTAACTATCATACAGTTCGCATAAGGCCTTCATCTTCAAATAGCATTTGCTCAGTCAGACAAATTTCATGGTTTTCTCTTGCTGCGAAATACATAAGCCGTTTCTCTTGAAGCCTTTCTTCTGTCCTTGGACGAAATGGATATTTTCAAACGGGGAGAGTCTTTCATCCCTCTCCCATGGTGTTTATTTTAAATCATGCACTAAGTGGCCTTGAACCCTTCCTCCCAAAAATAGTAAAAACGGACTTTCAATAATCGAAATACACACTAGAAATGTTTCCTACCACTGACTTGACTGGTGTCCTCCCCCAGCCCAAAAACACTTTTTGCCCCTCAACAGCAATGAGCAGTCACGGTTGGGTGTTTACAGTTTATGTTTCATGATGGGCTTGTAGGAGGAACAATGCTTCCTAAGTGCCAGTCAAAGATGATCAGGACAAAAAAAAAAAAAAAAAAACAGTGAATCCAGTGATTAGCACACATGTCCCCGCAGGAAACACAGAGCTTTGTCTTGTAAATTTTAAGGGAAAAAAAACAGCAACAACATTCAAATCTTCATTAATAATGGATGATATGCTAAAGTACTTCACACGTGGCGTTGCCTTTCACAGATCATTTGGATGTTATTGTTCAAGCGGTAAATGTGGAAACTGGAGGGAATATTCGACACTATTGGCATCTTGTCGTTTCAAATGATGAAATATGGCTGCTTTTCTTAATGGGACCCACATGAATGAACCCGAACTTCCTGAAACGTCACTGCGGCTCAAGCGACAGCTAGAAAGGGGACAAAGTCCAAAACTATATTCCAAGAGGCCGGATGAGTGGGGAACAGGAGACGCTCTGGGATGATGGAAACAAGGAAAGTTTTTACATTTGAGGATGTCGTTTGCACAATGCCAGACTCGACAAGCAAAATGGAACAATTCAGATGTAACGCTACACTATCAGAAAGTGCTTCAGATTACTATGCGGATATATATATATATATATATATATATATATATATATATATATATCCAAAAAAGAGAAAAACATTTCATGTAAATGTAAACAAAGTTTGATCTGCCAGAGCTCTGTTCTGTCGAGGCAATGGGTATGGCTGAGCTGTAAAAATTAAAAAATAAAATAAAATTCAACACAGTTTGTCAGAAAAAACAACAACAGTGAACATTAAAGTGCATCCCTGGATGTTTAAGCCTGAACCCTTAACCACCCCCCACCCACTAATGAAACGAGCCCCCCAAAGCCTCCACTAGAGGGCGCAAATTTTCACCCCAAAGGAGCGAGAGGGTCAACAAATCCAGTGCCAGTACTTTCACCAGGAAGAACAACAGAAAAAAAAAACATGGCAGCCACAAATGTCTTCCAGCTTTCATGAAGTCCGATTCCAGGCAGCCCTCAAACACGATAGCGTGAGGTTGGAGGCGCACTTCCCCCTTAAGCCCCCCCCCCCCCTCGCCATAATTCGCCATGACGTTTTCTTCATGTATGTGTGTCGGCGGTGAGGTTCCAGGGCGCATCCCAGGCACACGCGGCTTCATCGTCTCACAGTGTCTCCTGTTCAGCAGGAGAGTGGTGAGGGTGAGGGTGAGGGTGGGCATGCTGGTGCAAGGGTGGGAGGAGGGACTGCAGAGGGGACTGGGGGGTGGTGGGCGGCGACTGCTGCTGCAGGGGGCTGAAATGTGCGCCCATGTGCGGAGGAGAGGAGCGGTAGCAGGAGTAGGCCGAGCTCCCGCCGAGGGTGGTGGTGGGCGAGGCCGGGAGCCCCCCGAGCCCCGTGGGGGAGTCGATGAGAGGCTGGTTGTAGAAGAAAAATGCACACTGGTGGATGAAGATCTCGATGATTGTCTGGTAGGTGCGCGTGGCCGTCAGGGCGTCCATGGTGGTGAAGTCCGGTCGCATGAGCGTGGGCCAGAAGCAGATGGACAAGTTCTCGCTGGTCATCAGATTCAGCCTGCTCAGCTGGCTCACCCTGATGAACACACGCAGGTTGTGATGCACAATCAAGAGGCACAGTACTAAGCTAATAAACTTCTCACATGGAACTTACTTGTGTAAGTGGCTCATGACATATTTGAAGGCATCATAATTCTCCCTGGGGAACCTCCTCAGGACATCCTTCATGGTGTACAGCCGCTGTTCTCTGTCAGTGATTTCTGCATTCAAAGTCAACATTTAGGATTTGCCATTTACAGCATTGATTTGTTTTCAAGAAGCTTCTTTGCACTATCACTGAATCATCATCAGCGTCAACACGCAGGAAAATAAATGTTAAAAGCTGCCCCACCCTACAGGAATTGTGCTTTTATGTCAGAGTCAAGACCCTCCCTGCCCAGCAGTGTTTGCTTACTGAAAGCATCGAGGAGGTCCGCCTGCAGAGCGCAAGGCACCAGCGGCTCAGGCAGCTCGGAGAAGAAGCTCTTAAGGGCTCCAGCCACAGTGTTTATGGAGAAGTCTTTCTCCACCAGGTCTAATCCGTGGTCTGCACAACAAGAGCAGGTGTTAAGGAGCTCAAAATGAAACATAAGAGGCAATGCAATCATCTGTCTTTGGGAACTCACCTTGTTCAAACTGCCTCTGCATGCTTTCCATTTCAGACTTGTTGCCACTAACACGGTACAAACCTTCTGTGTTTAGACCTGAGCAGGTAAAGCAAGGAAAGATGCAGGTAATAAAAAAAAAAAAATTGTGATAGAGCGATTATCGGCCAGGCCGATTATCGGGGCAGATATTTGGTAATTTGCCGATTATGGGCATCAGCCATTTTTTAACTCTCAAGGCAGATTAATTATAAGATGGTTTCATTTGGCCTGCTGCAGCACACTTTTCTCTCTCTCGCTCTCTCTCTTTCTCTTTCTATTCCGCCATGCTGGTGGCCCTGCCCGCAGAAGCAGATTGGCCCGCCCACAACACCATCTGATTGGTTCCTTGTGCAGTGGGTGGCAGCCAATCAGCAGTAAGCTTCCTGTTTGCTTTTTCACCTCGAGTCACATGCACCAAGATCTAGAAAAGCTTTAACATGTTGTAAATCACTAAAGCTGTTTAATAAACAGATGGTTAGAGGCATTTAAACCAAGTCAGGTTTTGGAGTTTTTATATTTCAAAATTTTGACACCATTTAACTTTTGTTTTTTGTTTTTTTAAACAAATGAATATCGGCTTAAAATATCGGTTATTGGCCTCCATGACTACTAATAATCAGTATCGGCCCTGAAAAAAGAAAGCATATCGGTCTATCACTTCCAAAAAAATTTCAATATTTAAAAAAAAAAAAAAAACTGGTCCAATACAAGACACACACAAGAAGTGTTCTTGCACTGCACCTCATTGGAGTGTGTGCATGTTCACATAATGATGCGATCGGATGTAAAGGTTCACAAAAGCACCTACCTGTGGTCTCGATGAAGCGAACGCACTTCTCAATGAAGAGTGGAATAGGTCTCTCTGGGGACACCACATTGGCTAAGGGTACCCCAAAATAGTTGCTTTCCATGGGCTTGGGGATTGCTGGACGGGGCTTTGGTCTTGATTTCTGAAAAGGGAAAGAAAGACGGAGGTTCAAATGGCAACATGAAACTAATTCAATACTAGAAGAGAAAGGGTTAAATGCACACCTTGGCTGTTCGTCGAAGACTCTTCAGAATATTCCTCTTCTTGGGGTCCTCATTCTCCTCATTGACCAGACTTTCACCTTTCAATGTCCCAAAGTCATCTTCCTTGGACTTTGGGAGCGCTCCCATCTCATCGTCGCTGCCAATGAAGCTGGTGCGGAAGCTGCTGAACTTGCCGAGCCGCTTGGAGCGGTCGCGGTACAGGCGGGGCTTGACGCCCGCCGCCGAGAATTTCCTCCGTCGCTCCAGAGAGCTGCTGTCTGCCTCGCTGTCGGATCCGTTGCCGTTGGAGTGCATTCGATTGGAGTTGCGGATGGTGATTATCTTTCCTTGCGTGCTGTCATGCGGCACAGAGTAGATGATCTCGTCATTGTTGGGGCGAGGCTTACAAACGGCATCCATTGGTTCGGCGTAGTCCGAGGGGTCGTAGCCCACGTCGCCCCCGGGTACCCACGTGACGGCTGATGGCAGCGAGCGCCGGTGACCGACGGTGTCCATGTATGGGTTTCGGCTGACTTTTCGAAAGTCGAACGTGACGCCAGGTTTAACTCTTACGTGGGGGGGCACCTTGTTGTTTAGCTTGTTCTCGAGGTCTCTCATGTCAGAGATAAGAGAGATGTCATTGGAGTCCAAGTCGTGCAGGCTAAAGCCGCCGTGGTGAGAGGTTAAAGTGCCGTCATAGTACGGAGGGGAAGGTTCAACGTCGTCTTCTGAATCCAGGAACATGGTGACAGTGCTGGGAGAACTGCAGCGGGGGGAGTACACATTTTCATTGGTGCATGCTTCGGCAACGTTGTCGTACATGTGCGTGGCTTCCACAATGTTGCGCTTCTCCACCACCTCCATGAGGAAGGGATGGAACATCTCGATCCGGTGCAGGCCTCCCACGACGCCGCCGGAGCCACAAACCACACTATTGAAACGGCCTTCAATCTCATGGGCTAGTTCCTCTCCTTGGATCTGCTGCTCCCGGGCGTAGTCGCTCTCCGTCAGCTCGGCCTGGCTATCCCCGACTGCCAGCAGCTGCACTGGGATGATGTCCTGGACCTCACACAAGAACGCGCACAGCGTCTCCAGGGACGCTTTTCGGGAGACAGAATACACCGCAAAGTAGCCGTGTACCAGCCTGCTCTTCCGTAAAGTGAAGGAGGCGTGATACGAGAGGACGGAGAGCTCGATGGCGAGCTTATGTCCGGCGACGGTCTGCTCGAGCAATACGGAGGTGCCGCTGTTTGACATGGGCCTGCAGTGTTGATGCATCAGGAACGGAGACAGCAGCTGCTCAAAGTCGTACGAGTCACCGCACATTAAGCACATGACAATGCGAAGATCTGCCTCCGGGGCTGGCTGATGAGGAGATTCTCTCACACCCAGGGGCTCGGGGAGTGGCGGAGGGGAGCTGCTACTAAAGCAAGTACTCCGCCGAATATCCAGCAGGCCCCTTAGCACCTGGTTGATTTGTGACTCACTGACATTGTGGCCGTAGCCGACACCAGGAGACGCAGGATCTAAGAAGCTACACTGAAGCCTCCTTGCAACTTGCTGGCCCTGGGTGATGAGGTTTAAGGCGGTTTCTCCACCGACATCCACGTAGGAGCCTACGCCTCTTTTGGTGACTAAGAGAAGTGACGTCGGCAGCTGCGCGAGCTGGCTGTCCCTTCGACCCAGTGTCGATTCCCTCAGACGCTCGAGGCTTTCAATCACATAGGAGAGGGATTCTTTTGAGTTATACAGACACAGACATCCGTGCGGTGTGAACGTTGGCGTGTGGAAAGAATTTACAGGAAGACGCACATTGCCCTCAATGGGCCGCAGCGTCAGCTCATACATCTTCCCGTCTAACACGTACCAATCATCGTTTGTGCACAGAGCCCGAATCTCATTGGCAAATTCTCGGGCCAGTCCATCCTTTCCCAGGATGACAAGATTGATTCTGTCAGCCTTTGTATCCCCGAAATGAGCTTTTACGTCAAAAAAGGGATAACTTGTGGGGAAACGGGAAGCCAGGAGTTGTTCGATCTTCGAGTCGCCGCAGCGGGGACTGCAAGGGCACGTCTCCTTCGTAGGGTGATACACAAAGTGGATATGCTTCAACACCAGAGCGTCTCTTTCGGCTGGAAGCTTTTGCAACGCCTTGAACCTCTGCTCTTCCACCAACACTTCCTGAATCGCGCCCATCTTCTCTTTACTTGGCTTGGCATCCACTTCAAGTTCATAAAAAAGCTCGGAATACTCCAGCAACAGCTCCTGGAAGTCCTCCTTGGCACGGTCAATGATCTCCTTTTGATGTCGGTTGTAAAGGTCCAAGTACTCCGGTTCCTCGAGCCACTGGTAGAACTCTTCATTCATGATGAAGCTGCGAGCCTCCTCCCAGGGTCGGCCGGGTGTGACAAAGGGAGAAGACGCGAGCTTGTGTTTAAACTCCAGCCTCATCTCTGCACGTCTGCATTCGTTACGTAAATGCTCCAGGTGGGCATTGAATAATTCCTCCGCTTCGTCCGTCTCCAGAAGGTCCGACGGGATGCGCTCATCTTCCATGTTGTCGATGTGAGACGTGTCCTCCCAAGGAGAGTCCTCCAGAACAACAAACCAGTGGTCAAAGTGCTGCTTGGACTCGAGAACCTTCTGAACACCAGACCAACTGAGCTGGTCTATTTCGTCCAGATCGGGCACCAAAGAACTAAGTGCAAGAGGAAGTGTGCTTAGGTAGATTTTACGCCGACGCTCAATGTGCTCCTGCTTCAGACGGTAGACGTGCTGTTGAAACAGCTTCTTGCATTTCGCCGTCCCCTCCAAGAAAACATATTCTTTGTATTCCGGCGAGGTGTTCATGCGCCGACTGGTGTTCAGCCAGGTTTCATTATGATTCTTCACGATCCGGTTGATGAGCCATTCGTAGCGATCCTTGGCCGAAGCGATTTGCTGACTCTGGAGCTTTAGTGCTTCAAAATAGGGGATGATCTTGGGTTTGCCTCTGCTTTTGTCAATAAGCTGAACCAAGGTGAGGAAGGCAAGGTCCACGTTTATATTGGAACGAGCAGACGTCTCGACGACAGGTAGACTCTTTTTCGTGATAGCGAAGGTGTGCGCATCTTTGATGTAGCGCTCAACTCCTTCATCACACTTGGTGAGGACTAACACGGTGGGTTTCTTCGTCTTGCTGAGGTGACCGTAGAGGTTGGTGATAAACTTCAGCTGGTCATCAAAGTTGCGGTTCATGCCCCTGCTGACGTCAACGCAGAGCAGGAAACCGTCGACCTGCAGCTTGCCTTCAGGCATTTGCTTTTGCTCAAAGTCTTGCTCGAGGCCCAACTGATCGGTGCAGAAGTACATCAGCTTCTCTGCCGACGCCAACTTGGTTGCGGCCGCCCGTTTGATATACGGCTGCATGGCCGTGCTACGATGTGGCTGAAATGTCTGGTCGTCAATGAATTCCGTTTGCTCCACGACATGCATCCTGCATTCAGGTCCTTCCTCCAGAAGTCGCGAGACCTCCCCCCAAAACAGAAAGTGATCATTGTTAACCACCCGACCCCCGAAGTCACTGGTGCTCAACACGGACGTGTGGTCCAAGTAGAAGTCATCCGCGCTGGGCCTGACGTAGCGATTACACAGGCACGACTTTCCAACCCCACATTGTCCTTTTTCTTTCTCCGTACCAGACAAACCCACCACAATGAGGTTGTAAATGGGGAAGCGGACATCTTGCTTTTTCGCCATCATAATCGACCGACGATCATCCTGCCATAAACGGGCACTGTGCAAAAAAGTGGGCTTGAGGGTTTGTCCATAAACTTGTTGATGGGCTCAAATTTCACTTCCTTCCGGTGGCAATCGATTTGGAATTTAAGAAGCGGAGTAATGATATGTGAAGATGGCGCTTTCTTCAGCCCCTTTAAATGTCAGGTCCTGTAAGAAAAATGGGGTTGGGACAACTTTAGCCGTTTTAATTGGACAAACAGTCACACCATTTTAACATTGAGAGCGTCAACACGGTAAAACTTGGAAAAGGAAACGATGGGGCAAAGATTAGACATCATTTTGGAATGTAGCTCTAACATCGCTCTCTCAACCATTCAAACTCATTCACTGCCATTGACGGATATAGACGCCCAAAATGAAAGCTACACATACCACACAACAACGTCATCTGGTACTCATCAGAGTTCCTACGTTCCACTTTGACACAATTCAAGAGCCTCAAAACCCGATGAGAGTCAACCAAACACCAGCGATGGTCTGACCATCTTGGTAACTGGGAGGGACCAGGAAGGGAGTGGTGCGCCCTAAAAATCACATTGTCTCCTCCAGAACTGATTGTTATTGTCACCATAAATGACGTAATCAATATTTAGACGCATCACATCAACACACTCGCACTCAAAATTATGCTAAAGCTCTGCAAGAACTTTCAGAAAATGCACATTTCAAACATGTGGCTCATTAAAACACAAATGAATGTGTGGTGTGCAACACAAAATATGCGGCAGAGTGTAAGTTGAATTTCTCCTTGACGGATTTTAATTGCTACACTAAAAATCGAGAAAGGAAAAAAAAAAACGGTAAAAAGAGCTTGACAAAGACGAACAATATGGATCACTAAAATAATCACACGCCGGTCCATTGTAAGTCAGTGGACTGTCCAAAATAAAATAAAATTAAATAAATGAGGTAATATGATTGAAATAAATTGTTGATAAGAATGCTACGTTATGCTTGAATAGACCAAAATCACGTTGAATGGTTCTGCTTGCTCACAAGCAAACTATTTTATTCATTTATGGTTCCTGTTGCTTTCTAATGTCATTTCAATTGGAAAACACCAATTTGCATTTTTGATTCATTTTGAGTGCATCGGAAACTCATTGATGCGATGAACGAATGGACCCAGCTCATACTGATTACATACAAGTAAAACATGAAGACATTTTTTTTATCATTTGGATGATGATTAAATTCCTTATTTCACTGGTCTGCATGCCAATATTTTTAATATTCTCTCAATACAATTCGCAGTAACTCAAAATGTGGCCAGCACATGAATAATTCCAGGCTCATCAGTGCCGTATTTACTTGAGAAATAAATCAATTGCTTGCTATTGTCATGATTTTGGAATTCAACCAGGTACACTAGGAACTTGAAATATATTTTCGTTGAGTTCAGCAAAAGACATTTCACTACATTTTTTTTTTTGGGGGGGGGGCAAACTTGACTTGCTTAATGCTTAATAAGGCATGAAATTAGACTTTTTTGGGCCAAATATTCTGCCTGCCGCGTTACATGGCACACACTTTTTATTTCAATTTCAGGGCCAAATAATTGGAGCTATGGGGCAAAGTATTGCGGGTAAACATTGATTCCTGATGTCTGCATATTATGGATATTATTCCGAAGCTGTCGGAGTCGTTGTAGTCAATCAGGATAACAAATTCAGTACAGAGAAGAGCCATTTAGTAGCAACTATTAGCAGTCCACATTGCTCAGCTGGGCTAGGCCTGACATCCAAAATGCAATTGCGCCGCTTCCCAATGCAACCTGGGCTGTCTCATCCAGACATAATCGACTTCATTTCGTGACGTTTCGTACTGCTGGCCATCCCTTTTTTTTTTGCCAAGGATTGACATGAGTAGCCAGTCACAGAGGGGCTGAGCACCCCAGGCCTGCTTTCTTCTGCTGTCTACATAATGAGATTGCAGAAGCATTCACGAAATGTAGGCTAGTGTGCCTCCACTAGGACACACATAGCACGTATAAAAGGTGCTTTATTTAGCCAGCTGTCTGCACGAGCACTCGCCGGTGCACTAAAGCCATAAATAAGAAGAGGGCGTGCATACCATCGCATGTGTCCCTTTCTCTTGCTGCATCTGTCAGGCCAGCTTGCCGCAGCCCAGCCGCCTGATGTGCAACCGCACAAAAGGCACACAAAAACATCACACACCTTATTCCATTTACACTTGGTGCCATTGTGTTCGTTAGATCGAGTTTATTTACCCGTGCTTGCCTTCTCCTCTTCGGCATCACCGTTGTTGTAATTGAAAACCACTGAAAAGGCAATAAATATCCACACAAAAAGAGAACAATCCGATCTTGTTTAAGCAGACGTTTTTTTTTGCTTCCAATGAAATCCTGGTTTGCAAAAAAAATAATTAAAAAAAAAAATCCAACTAAGCTTTCCCTTTGCTGGTTTCACCACGTTGCTTCGTTTTCACTCATTATTGTGTCCATTGTTGTGCACATTTAATGCTGGGCCGGCCGCACACGCCTCACACAAAACAAGCCAGGAGGTTGCAATCGATCAGCCGTTTCGTCTCCGGCAAAGCATCCACGGGGCGTTCAGGAGCGTTCACGTCCCGCTTTGAAGAGCAGATTGCGTGTGTGAAAGTGCGATTTAAAGCAGCGTTCCGATAATGGCGGCAGCGGCAGCGGCAGCGGCAGCGGCAGTGGGGGCCCTCCTCCTCCCCGGACCCAGTCCTCCTCTTCTTTTCTTCGGGAGAGCGGAGCAGTGGATGCAGAGGCGGCGGAGAGAGGGACTCACCCAGCGGCGCCCGCACACTACTGCAGCACGGCTAAGCTAGCAGCTGGCGAGCCCGCGACACAACTGCGCGCTGCGTCACTCCCAAAGCGTGAAGGCATCCTTTTTTTTAACCTGGTAGCGACACACATCGCCTCCTTTCACTCACTCAGAGTATTTCAAATGAAAAGTATTCTGCACATACGTATATCATATTTTCATTGATTGTTGTAAGACCTACGCCCTCTCACTCAAATGTCTACCTTTCTCCTTTATGATTAAACGCCCTCAAAAAGGAAAAAAAGTTTAATTTCCGTTGGATCTAAAAAAAAAAAAAAACTTACAATCGCCAACGTAATTTTCCCAACATTACGTTCAATTACTATACTGGAGTTACATCATGCAAAATGCATGCTACTCGTTTATCCACGAGGGGGCAGCATCGACGTTTTAATTCTATTGCTGGGTGGTTGACCAACTTCAAAATGTTATGTTCATGTCTTTGTGTTTCGTAATTTAACTCTATATTGATCACACGATATGGAAAAAATATGGTTTTGGAAAATGTATATACTCATATAAGGGTTGTGAAATTCAAGTTTTAAACAGGCCAAATTAGGCATACTCGTGGTCAGGGATGTGTCACTGGTGGCCCACGACCGCACTGTTGGAAGCCCCTTGTTTAAAAAAAAATAACAATAATCAAATATTTATTCATTTGCTTATTTTACACTATTTTTGAAAATTATTTTTGTTTTCAAAATTCATTATGTGATATTGATATTGCTTCCGCTAGGCGGCGCCTTTGACCACCACTTACATACCAGATGAGTTCATCTTGTGATAAATTAGTCTCGCTGATCAGGGAGTAACTGTTATTCTCGTGGTATTGACTCCACTTTCTACATCTAAAAGTTAAAATGTAGTCTTATTCATTCCTCCGACTTATATCTCACCTACTGTTCTCTAGTAATCAAGTGAGCTTTGTGCGAGTTGTAACACGGATATGGGGCAGTGAGAGGTGGCAAAGGTGAGGAAGGGGTGAAAGTGACAGCAGATGGCTGCTGACTGAGCTCAGCACAGATGGACAATAGAGCAGGCAGAATACCCGGTGGTGGAGGCTGCACATCCAAGCGTGCACGCTGCAACATGATCGGCTGATGGGACAGGAAGAAAGACAGACAGGTAGACGTTTGCGTGCGTGCGTTCGTGCGTGTGAACGTGTGTGTGAACGTGTGTGTGTGTGTGTGTTTGACCAAATAGATGCAGAAAGAGAGGTAAGAATCCCTCCCATTTTCCACCCGGCCCTAAAAGTCACCCCACTATGATTGCAGTGTTGAGTCACGCAACCTCTGCAGACTAAAAGAAGACAAAAACCAGCAGGCTGACCGTTTGCACCATCAGTTGTTTGTACTTGCAGTTCTGAATTCCTTCAATTATAGTTCACATGTTTGGAATTAGTTTTTGAGCTGCGGATACCATCATGTGAAAATCAAAGTCGGGTTTGTTTGTCCCGTCTTTTATTCATTGAGTCCTAACAATATCGCACAAGAGATCTCGCCTTGGAACATTTCAAAACTTCATCCAGATCGCGACGACACAGCTTGAAGTGGAAGCAGTCGTTTGCCATTGCCGGTGGCAGGCCATGAAGGAAAATCTTGAACATCAGGAAAGCGCAAGGAAGGAAATCCCATTCACACAGGAACTGCTAGACCGAAATAGGAGCACGAGCACATCTGGAAAACAACGGTGAATGATACACCTCTCAAATGTCCAATGTGTGGAGTAAAATGGTGTCAAAATTTAGAAAAACAGCTACTCCAAAACTTGATCTAATTTAATTGCCTTAACGCAACTTTAGTGACTTACAACATGTTAAAGTTTTTTATAGAATAGACAACTTAAAAAGTCTAACAAAAAGTGCGCGGGCCAATCTGCTTCTGCAGGCAAGGCCACCAGCACAGCAGAGAGAGTGAGAGAAGTGTGCTGCAGTGAGCCAAAATAAACCAGCGTTTAATTATCAACCTTGAAAGTTAAAAAAAAAAAGGCAGATGGCGATAATTGGCAAAATGACAAATATCGGCCCTGATAATCGGTCTATCACTATTATATACACTATAGAGTAGGTGTAATGTCGGACAGAAACAGGGGAAACTCAAAAGACAAATGCAATTCTTTTCGGGAAGCCAATAAAATAGAAGTCCTGTAATCCGAGTTCAACTGCCGCAATTAAAATTTTTTTTTTGGACTGGACCTGCATTTTTAGTTCACATTTTCCCTTTCCTTATCATCATCTAAGTGTCATAATTGACCACTGTTTATATTGAAATGTAAAAAAAAAATTATGTTTTAAAAGGCGCATGAAGTTGTTCAAACTCTAAATTGAGACACTTATTTTTCCTGAATATTTTGGTCAAGTTCTTTCGAGTTTGTGCCGCATCTCATAAAGGTGCAAATAAAACGTGGCAGCCCACGGAAAGACACGACGGTTCGATGTGTGGGATCATTCCAGAAGAATGTGAACACAACGTTGCCACGCTGGAGTCTAATTTATGGATGACATCATCTCCAATCCAGAATTGTTTCTCAGGAGACTGGAAATGGAAAAGCAAAACAATGCTGATCACGTTTTCCGCATGGCCAACAAACGCTTAACCATTGTCTCATTGTAGGAATTTCTTTTGAAAATTGAATGAGCAGAATTTGGTGGAATGCGACAGTGGCAAACATGAAGATAAGGGAACCGTGTGACTGGACCGTATATGGTAAAAATGGAGGGGTGAATTTTTTTTATTGCTTGTTAGCTTCTTACTCTGATAACGTTTTCATGATATTGTTGCATGAAAATGTCATTTCCCTTCCTGTAAAAAATGACACAAAGTACGCCGGTGTGCCTACTGGAAGAAGAAGAAGTCCTGAGCTCACGTCCTATTTGAATCTGCCTCAGCTTGAGGGAGAAAAGGGGAGGGAACAAACGCAACTGGGAGGGAAAGAATGTTTCAAGAGCTCATCATCTTTTTTTTTCTTTTTTTTTGTAGCAGCAGAGTGGTTACTCTTTATTTTGGAGCTGCTAGTAACTTTTTCCACTCCTTGGCTTGCCTTTTGAATGACTCACAGCAGCATACTTTCCCATGTTTTCTCTCTCTCTCTCTCTCTCTCTCTCTCTTTTTTCTTCTTTTGCAACCCACTTGTGACGTGTGAGTGGAGTTCCTGCTCTTGTTTCACGCAGCACGCATTGGAAGCGAGCGGCTGAAGGGTTTTTGGGGGGGGCACACGTAAATATCTGAACCCTTACAGGCAAGTTTGAATTGAAGGGTTTAAACGAGGAACCTTTTTGGCTTGAGTGCTTTTTTTTTTTTCTCCTCACGTGCAGAAGGACGACGGACGTGTAGAAAGACTGAGAGAAAGTGAAGGACAGAAGACATTAAAGTGCCCTTGGCTAACGCTGGAGGTGAGGTTCTACTTGACGGGTCTGCTTCACATGAGAGGAGGAGCTCCAGCCCAGCGAGGGAACCAGCACTTCATCCTTTGGCAAGCAAGATGAGGTACCAGGGCAGGGTAAGAGTCGCTCGACCACGTTTTGACATGTCATTCTGCGCACTGCCTACTAAACGGCATATTAAACTCGAGCATTGTGGTCATGAAGATAAAAAAAAAAAAAGGGCGTTATGTGCTTGTATAAACGTGGCGCAGTGTTTCGTTTTTTTGTGTTTTTTTTAAGGAGCATTTAGCGTCAGATGAGTCACAATGCTAGCTTGCATCCAGCTGTGGTCGCATCAAACCTCCCCAAATAAGGAAGATGATCTGGACGCAAAGTTTAGTTGAGTCTTACTGGGAGGTCAGAGCAAACAAGCGCAACTCTCAGATGATTCCGATTAAAAGCCACGCCACCCATTTGCTCGCCCGGCCTGTCATGCTGTTCAAAAGCTACAAAGTTTTCTTCTCCAGTTCATTTCTTTGAAGCCTCGCGCGTTTCTGCAATCGGGAACATTTGTTTTCACCATTTCGAGTCGACTTCGACTTGTTGCGGTGATGAAAGTTGAAATCCAAACTCGTGACTGGAGAAAGATCGAAAACAATGTTTGCTGTGTTGTTTGATGACACAAAATAGTTTGGTTGCCTGGCAACGCTGTTGTTGAACTGGCCCCTTTTCAAGTTGGAATAAAAAAAATGAGATGATAGTTGATGCACATCCGCAAAAGTGACTTCGGACGTGTTCAATGTGGCGAATGAGAGATTATTTGAAAGCAGAGCCAGATTGTTATCGCCAATGGCGATATGGCTCTGTGCAGTCTTGTACTGAGGTATGTTTTCTGAGGAGATGCATACCTACGTGACTTCTCTTTGGTCTGAAATTCTCCCCCCAAAATATTTGCAATGTCAGAGTCATTAGAAAATCGGTCTTGACGCCTTACAATTTTTGTCCTTGTTTATAAGACTTAACGCTCCGCGCATCCCCCATGTTTCATCTCAAAACACGCTGCTATTGCCACACAGCAACAAAAGACTCCATGGCATCCTCCCACCGCCTGCTCCAATCCTGACCCCGAACATTCCTTCGTTGTGTTCTTTGGAAAATCTGACAGCCGAGCGTTAATCACATCTGTCGGGAGCCCACCTGCAGGAATGAGAGAACAATACTCCAAGGTGAAGCGGCGAGGAGTGGCCGCCATCAACTTTTGCTGACTTTCCTTTGCTCTCGCAACTTGGCCACCTTCCACTGTTGTCCTCTTGTTTTCGCAAGGATTTCCCGATGAATACTCTAAAGGCCTTTTACCGAGCCGAAGCAGTCCAATGAGCCCCCTGAGAGCGACACTCGCCGTAAGAGGAGAAGTGGAGCCCCTTTGTTGTGCTCTCAACTTGCTGTTTATGCTTTTGGAGCTGTTTATACCAAATCCGCGGGGGGGGGGTACAAATCGAAGAAGATCGTGTTAAGAAGTGAATCGAGTGCATTCAGAGGTAGAAAAGTGGTCAAGGAGAAGGAATTTCTATGCCTAAATGTACCGTAGGACCTTGTCTTACGAGTGAGCCGACTCCCGAGCCGTCGCTCGTTTCAAGCAAAACTATTTGTTCGGAGCACTAAAAGGTAGCACCGAACTTAACAACGAGCAAAAAAAAAAACAGTCCAAGTGCTTGATTCAAGCTGTTAATCGCTATTCTCGTTTAAGGTTAAAACATAAAACTAAGAGAATCAGATGTCATAAAAATAACATCACAAAAAGCTTGCTTTCTGCATTTTTGGTTCGAAATGGGTGATTTGGATGAAACCAACACATTTAACAGCTGATTTGCAATTAAAAAAAAAAAAGCAATAAGGTGAAAACAAACTTTTTTTTCTGACAAAAGAAGAGAGTCTAATCTTTTATTTGCTACTTTCGGTGCTTCCATTGTCATAACACGCAAAATATGTTCCAATGTTACATTGTCAAGTGAAGTGTCAAGGCTTCCAAAGCAAAACCTTCGAAGGCAACTCCGCATCGACAAGCCCCTTAATGTGCAATGATGCACTTTTCAAATATTAATCGTCAGTGAGCATTCCAATCGGACAAATGTTTCCCCCTTTCCGTTGCATGTCGCTGCGGTTGTGTGTGCGTGCGATATTTTGCACTGTGGCCACAGAGAATGTCACCGCAGCCCACTAAATTCTCGCTTTGTCGTCACATGAAGGTGGACATGTCCACACGCTTCACGGTAGAAGTGTGGAGTGTTGTTTAGAGATGTGCTCAGTAAATGTTGAGTCGTTTTCTATGAGTTTAGAATCAAGAAGAGAGATCGTTTTGGAATAGATTGCGTGGAAATGTCTTCATACTTAGCGTGAGATCTTATTACTTGCACAAAGTTAGTTTTTTTTTAGGGGGGGGGTGTCAAATGTAAAAAAAAAAAAATGTGGGTAAAAATGTTATTGCTTCCAATGGGAAAACATGTTTTTAACAAACATTTATGTCACGGCAAACCCTTTTTCCAATCAAACAATCATTATTTTTTTAACGTTTTAATCTTAGTCAAATTATTTTCATAATGTTTTCATATTATTGTTTTTATTTATTATTAATTCTGTTTAAATTCCTTCAAGGCTTTTAATAGTGGTGATAAAATAGGAACGGTCCCGGCGCGCCCTCTTGTGTCAAAATGGTGTAATTACAATCTTTCCCCTCCACAGGAGGTGGACGTTGAAGGACGGGTGCGCTTGGTGATGGAGAGCACCTTGACCGCCCGTGACAGGGTTGGAGTCCAGGATTTTGTCCTACTGGAGAACCACAACAGCGAGGCAGCTTTTATCGAGAACCTGAGACGGCGCTTCAGAGAAAACCTCATCTATGTAATTCAGATTCTCATAGAACAACAATAGCTCTCGGAATGTTGCTTTGGAGTGACGTCGGAATGCCCCGGTTTCATTCTGTGACTCTTTTCACGCAGACTTACATCGGTTCGGTGCTGGTGTCGGTGAACCCCTACAAAGAGCTCGAGATTTACTCCAAAGCGCAGATGGAACGTTACCGAGGCGTCAGCTTCTATGAAATATCGCCACACATGTGAGTCTTATTTTTACAAATCTTGTATGTACCTAATGACATGACCGTTCTACCTTTATCGAAAGAGTTCAGCTGATTGTCACGAGTGCTGTGCTCCTGCTTTTTAGTGTTACTCTTGAACACTGCCCTGTCCAAAAATTGTTGACAATCAACTAATTGTATCGAATTGCTTTGAACTCAGATACGGAGTGTCAGACAACACGTACCGGGCCATGCGGACCACGTGGAAGGATCAGTGTATCCTCATATCAGGTGAAAGCGGTGCAGGCAAAACGGAAACTTCCAAGAAGATTCTCCTCTACTATGCTGTCAGCTGCCCCACTAATCATCACATGACCAACCTCGGAGACCGCCTCCTCCAGTCCAACCCGATTCTGGAGGTATTGAATTGAATAGTGCCATTTGGATCAAAGTTCTATCGCATATTTAGTTGCTTTCCCATCATGACACTCATGCTTTGGACAGGCATTCGGTAACGCCAAAACGCTGCGGAATGACAACTCCAGCCGCTTTGGGAAGTATATGGATGTGCAGTTTGACTTCAAGGTAAGCAATCGTTTAAAGGGGAAGTCAACCTAAAACAACATCTTTGCAAGAATATGTTCTATGCACTTGTCGACAGAAAATGACAAAATGGCCGCCTCCTGAGATGGCTAAAACCTCGTGCTGTCAAGCAATGACATTTTTTTATTATTTCATTAATCTCAAAAAAAAAATCGATAATTAATTGCGATTAATCGCATCTTTTCTACTCCTACTTTTTGTGAAGCTTGCAACGGATATTTACTTGTCTTAGAAATCAAAGGCTGTTCTAATAGAATTTTTTTAAAAAGTGAATCTTGAGTGAACGCTTTCATTTCGACAGCCCTCCTAAAAATTGGATTTTGCTGCTTAACTCATCTTTTGCAAACGTAATATGGATCAGAATGCCAGTGAAGGCGCACGGGACATTTTATTGCAAAGAATCGGCCAAGTTAAAAAATCTACGTAAATCTCTTCTCGGCATTGTAGAAATATCGATAAAGTCAAATCAGTGCGCATTGCAGTTCTCTATCACTGCTTTAAATATTCTGCCTTTTTTAGGGGGCGCCAGTGGGTGGCCACATCCTCAATTACCTGTTGGAGAAATCTCGTGTCGTCCACCAGAACCACGGAGAAAGAAACTTCCACATCTTCTATCAGCTTCTGGATGGTGGGAGTCGTGAACTTCTCCAGATGTTGGATCTTGAAAGAAACCCTCAGAACTACCAGTACCTGGTTAAGGTGTGCCAAGCAAAAGTGCCGTCGCACTAGGGCTGAACGATGTCTCCTTTTGGGACCCCAATCGCAATCTCAAGATCGTCAAAGTTTCCAGATGGACACAATGTTAGTTCTCAAAATTAGATTGCTAAGGGACATTTTTATTGAGAACGTGAACATTAGTACCAAGTGTACATAGTCAACAAAACTACACATTTATACTTGACAGAAAGTCATTTTTAAAAACTTGAGGAAAAAAACTGCCCTCCTCACAAAACCTCTGAAGTGTTCTTGCATTATTCTTACAGTCATAGCTTTTATTGTTTTTAATGCTACAATGGCATTTTGTGAATTTTGCACTGAAGCTAGAATTAAAAAAAATAATAATAATAAATCGCCCAAAAATCAAAATTGCAATATCAGCCAGAAAAATCTCAATTAGTTTTTTTTCTTCAAATCGTTCAGCCCTACATTGTTCACATCGATTTCACCTTGAGGTCTTGGTATGTGATGCTGAGTCGTCTTGATAGGGAAGCTGTTCAAAAGTCAGCTCCATTAACGACAAGAACAATTGGAAGCTTTTGATGAATGCCCTTTCGGTTATTGGCTTCACCGACAAAGACCTGCAGGTTAGTCCCGATCACTCCGCTTCTTCTCTGGTCTCGACGGCTTTTCTCCATCTTCTTTCCGCCAATGTGAGTTCTGTAACTTTTGTCAGAATTTGCTGAACATCATTGCCAGCGTTCTGCATCTGGGAAACTGTCAGTTTGGAGAAGGCGAGAACGGTGAAGCGTACGTGACCGCTGAGATGCCGATTGCAAAAGTTGCAAAGGTGATGATGTCCCAAAATTCAAAAGATTGATAGATGTTCAAATGGGCATTTATTTTTATTTTTTTAAGCAAGTGAACAAAGCAGATGTGTTCTTGTTTTACAGCTGCTGGGTCTTGAAACGTCAACCCTCGGCGAGGCTCTTACTCACAAAAGAATCACTGCCAAAGGGGAGGAGGTAAAGATTAGTGAGAGAGAGGGGGGGGGGAGAAAGAGAGAGGGGGAGGGAGAGAGAGGGAGAGAGAGAGAGAGAGAGAGAGAGGGAGGGAGGGAGGGAGGGAGGGAGGGAGAGAGGGAGAGGGAGAGGGAGAGGGAGAGAGAGAGAGGGGGAGAGAGAGGGAGAGAGAGAGAGAGGGGGGGGGGGGGGGAGAGAGGGAGAGAGAGAATTGTCTTTTGGGCCTTGCGTCCCGAGTGATTTCATACTTTGGCTTCTCCCTTGCATTCCAGATGATCATTCCACTCAACTTTGAGCAAGCGATGTCTGCTCGAGACTCGTTGGCCAAAGCCGTCTACGGTCGGGCCTTCACTTGGTTGGTGGAGAAGATCAATCAATCTCTTGCTCTGAAGGTGCGGCCGTCGTTTTAAGAACGAGATCAAGGTGACAATGTGTCTGATGCGGACTGTTTCTTTTTTCGACAGGATGACACGGACCACAGCAATAAAGCCTTCCCAGTCGTCGGGCTTTTGGACATCTACGGCTTTGAGGTCCTCCAGCGCAACAGGTCTGACTCGCCGCTTATTGGACCTCGTCTGTAACCTAAATGTGTTCCTCATCGCTTTTTTTCTTTCTGTAGTTTTGAGCAGTTCTGCATCAACTACTGCAGCGAGAAGCTCCAGCAGCTCTTTATCGAGCTCACCCTCCGATCGGAGCAAGAGGAATACACGACCGAGGGAATTGCCGTGAGTGTGCATTGATTATGGATCCGAAAAATGCGTCCGTTGGACACGTTTCATGATGCCGTCTGACTTTCAGTGGGAGATGGTGCCGTACTTTGACAACAAAATCATCTGCGACTTGATCGAGGAGAAGCACAAGGGCATCATTGGCATTCTGGTGCGTCGCCGAAACGCCCCGTGCTCGTCTGCTGCTCGAGTGACCTTCGCCTCTGCGTCTTTCAGGATGACGAGTGTCTGAGACCCGGCGAAACGACCGATGCCTCGTTCTTGGAGAAACTGGAGGACGCGCTGAGCAGCCATCCCCATTTTGTCACGTATGAGCGAGCTCAATCAAAGTACTATTCTATTTCTTTTTTTTTTTTTTTTTCTTTAATCGACAGCCCGCTGAACAGTTTGTTTGGAAATGTCAACGCTTGTCTTGCAGTCACAAGTTGGCGAACGGCAAAATTCGTAAGCTGGTGAGTCGGGAGGAGTTTCGGCTGCTGCACTATGCCGGGGAGGTCAACTACAACGTGGAGGGTAACCATTCAGTCATCGGGATGTATTTTTAGCATTCCGGCGCATGTGACGCAACCCCACGACGAAAAACAAAGCCGATGTCATTTTTCCTCGGTGTAGGTTTCCTCGAGAAGAACAATGACTCACTGACGAGGAGCCTGAAAGAGGTAAACAACATTTGCCGCTTGTTCAAAAGAGGCTTTCCCACCGTGTTGACATGGAGCATCGCGTTTCGTCTGCGATCAGGTCATGTGCCAGTCAGACAACGTGATCATAAGTCAGTGTTTCTCCCGAGAGGAAGTGACGGAGCAGAAACGCCCACGAATGGTTTGAGCCTTTCTCACTTTCTCTTTCTCTCTCTCTGCAAAAAATAAATAAATAATAATAATCACGTTTGATTTGTATTTACTAGTCTACCAATTTGTACCATTGCTCTTATTTGTTTTCTCCAGGCTGCCACGCACTTTAAAAATAGCCTTTTGAAACTTCTGGAGGTCCTCATGACGAAAGAACCGTCCTATGTGCGCTGCATCAAACCAAACGATGCCAAGCAGCCAGGTGAATTTGGAGACACTCGCCTGGCATTTGGGAATTCAAATATCCAAGATTTGGATTTTGAAGTGAAACCGTTTGTGATATAACTGCATTAAAAAAATGGCTCTAAAAAGAATCTGTGAAAAAAAAAAACACCTCAAAATTGAACGTCAAACCATTTTGGGTCAAGCCAGAACCAGGTGCACTTTTAGGCGTCTATATCCGTCAATGGCAATGAATGAATTCAAACACACAGACACTCACGCTGTTACACGTTCATCTTGCACAAAACACCGCATTTCAAATTTACTGGCATGATCTTCGCCCGCAGGTCACTTTGACGAAGTTCTTGTCCGACACCAGGTCAGGTACCTCGGCCTGATGGAGAACCTCAGGGTCAGGAGAGCTGGCTTTGCCTACAGACGCAGCTTTGAAGCCTTCCTGCAGAGGTGACTTACGTCAGAGTTGATCGGACCAGCTCTTATCTTTCTCATTTTGAACTCCTTCAGGTACAAGCCTCTCTGTCCCGAGACGTGGCCCGTCTGGTATGGCAGACTCCGAGATGGTGTGGCCGCACTGGTCAAGCACCTCGGCTACCAAGAGGAGGAGTACAAACTGGGCAGGCAAAGCGTCCTCCATAGACTTTGGCTAGAATTTTTATTTGGACCTGCGACAAACTCGACTGTCACGTGTAATCATTCCTTCCTTGCAGGTCCAAAATATTCATCCGCTTCCCCAAAACCCTCTTTCTGACTGAAGATGCACTTCAAAGCAAAAAGCCAGCGATGGGTGAGAGATATCAAAAAAAAATAAAATAAAATTCACAAGACGAGCTCATTTTGCTTTTCGTTGCAGCTTTGACTCTGCAGACATCATGGCGAGGCTACAGAGAGCGAGCCAAATACCAACGCATCCGACACGCAAGTCAGTGAGCATTATTCCCCCTTGCACGCTTTTAAGCCCCATTATTTCCGCGTGTGACTCTCGTGAATTCCGTCATCGTGATCTACACCCCGTCGTGCGTGCACGGACAGTCGTCGTGATTCAATCGGCATGGCGAGGGACGAAAGCACGCTGGAGGGCAAAGAGGCGTCGGCAGGCCGTCGAGCTGATTCGCAGGTGCGCAACTGTCCCTCGTTGCGATCGATTTTTTTTTTTTTTTTTTTTTCATCGGTAAAACAATTCTGCGCTTTCAAATGAGTTTCAAATGTCTTTTTTATTATTATTTTTTTGGTCAGATTCATAAAAGGCTTTATCTACCGTCATGAGGAGTACTGTCCAGAAAATGACTACTTCTTGGATCATGTGCGTTACTCCTTCCTCATGAAGCTTAGCCAAAATCTGCCCTCAAGTGTTTTGGACAAAAGCTGGCCGGCATCTCCTCCGGCCGTCAGTGAGGTACAATCGGCGAACATGTAGGCTAACGGTGGCAAAACGCAACATGGCTGCCGATTGTGTTTGCCCGCGCAGGCTTCCGAGCACCTTCGCGCGCTGCACATGCGCAACTTGGTCATGAAGTACTGCTTGAGGATCCAGCCCGAATGGAAGAATCAAGTAAGATCATGTGACCAATGTGGTCCCGTTTGCCGTGGACGAAGCTGACGTGACGCTCCTCTAGATGACGCAGAAGGTGGTTGCCAGCGAGATCTTCAAGGATCAGAAAGACAGCTACCCTCAGAGCGTTGGCCGACTCTTTTGGGACACCCGGATCGGTGCATGTTTCCACACTCTCCTCGCAGTGATTCACTCGCATGTCCAACACAACAAATAGACTTCTTCTTTTTTTTTTTTTTTTTTTTTTTTTTTTTTTAATAGAACGTGACCAGATCAATCTGAAGGTTCTCCAGATCCTCGGCAGTGACAAAGTGCAGGTGCTTGCGTGTTTTTTTTTTTTTTTCTCTGATGTTACAAAAACATTTATGCAGTTTCTGTCATCGTGTTTGATTGTGAATGTGTGTGGTTGTCTATTTTATGAATACATCGTTGTCGAATATAGTCATGCACATGTAACATACAGAGCGACATCATTTTACATTATTTTCTTCATAAAAGACGAAACGCAAATCCAAATTTAAAGATATGGTCATCATAATAATCATTATTCCATTATTAAATGATTCTTATTTGGCTCCAACAAACTCCCAACTCCGATCAGGATCCAAGTATTTGTGTCCTACAGTACGGCGTCCCCGTGACAAAATATGACAGGAGGGGCTTCAAGCCGCGCGCTCGTCAGCTCCTCCTTTCCAACACCTTCGCCGTGCTGGTGGACCGGACCAAAATCAAGCAGAGGATCGACTATGCGGCTCTCGGAGGTCAGACTGATCGTTCCTTCGTGTCATGTTGAGCATCCAATCAGAAATGTCCCATCAACCAATTTCACCTCACTCGTCTGAAAAGGATTTTTTTATGTCCAATGAATGTCTTTGCAGGAAGTATCTTTGTTCACGCATTTGTCAGCAATTTACCAACTTCTCTTACTTCCTCCTCCTCTGGTTTGCTGTTTAATTTGTTGTTGGCTTTTTTTTTTCCCTCCCTCAACAGTTACAGTACTGTCCTCTTATTTCTATGTTTTTTCGCAATTCAACAAAATGAAAAGTGATAATCAGAACAATTCTATGCTCCTCCACTAGATGGCAGTATTTACAGTTAACCTGTTGCCATTCCGAGAAAAGAGTAATACCTTTTTGTTTACAGCTTGACAGGCCAAGTAAGTAAAACATTTTTTGGGGGCACGAGTTTCCTAATGTAGGTGATGTGCCTTGGTTCAAAGAAGGTTGGGGAAAAATTGCCCTCGAGTACAAACTTTGATTGATGCAGTGAGGAGGTAACCCGCCATATGGCCCTCATTTCATTTCTTTCTTTAAAATTTGGCCTCCGCAACATCTTTCCAGGATCTCGTGGAATTTCAGATGGGACTGAAATTCTTTGCATGTTTTTTTTTTTTATTTTAAATCTTTAAATGTGCAGGTATCTCCGTGAGCTCTCTCGGCGACGGGATGATTGTTCTGCACCTCCCCCCTGACGACAACAAGCAAAAGGTTCAGCAATCAGGATCTGCTTCATTGTGTGCAAGAATGAGCGGGGGCGCATCCTGATTTCACATTTTGTCCCCGCCAGGGTGATGTGTTGCTGCACTGCGATCACGTGATTGAGCTGGTGACCAAATTAGCCCTGATGGCCGGCATGTTAAACCACGTCCACATCAAACCCGGCAGGTGAGATCAACACCTCGGAGCGCTGAAGCCGACTTCCGCAAACAGCGGCGTTTTCACGGAGATTGCGCTTCATTAGCGTTAGGTTTGCAGGGGCGCGAGGCAATGAGGGCATCATCGATTTTGTCAGCGGCGCCGAGCTCAAGGTGGCGAAAGGCAAAAGAGGACATCTGCTCGTGGTGAGTCGCCCGCTTTTTTTTTTTTTTTTTGCGTCCAATCAAAGCAGCCTACTTATTGAAGTATTCCGTTTTATTTGCTCCTAGACTGCCCCTCGGATCAGCACCACATGAAGAAGACCACATGGAGAGAAATGCGAGCTAACACTTGGCTAAGCTAAGCGGCCGATTAATAACACGCACTGCATCTTTTCAAAATCCCCCACGCGATCATGCTGCCGTTCATCCTCGAGCGTCCTCTCACATTCCAAAAACATGCATGTTACGCTGAGGACTTGAAATTGTTCCGAATTATGATCGGGAGTGTGAATGGACTGGCATGGAACCTCACCTCTTGGCTCCAGCTGAATTATGCTACAGAAATTCCATAATTATGATGCATTCGAATATATTTTGCTTTCTTTCCTTTGCCGGCATGGATCGATGCACTTTAATGGCTTTCTCTCCAACTTTTTGTTCATTTCACTCCGCCGATGAGCGACCGAGGAGTATTTCCGATGCAGAAGGATGCATTTATTTGAGGTGCGGCGGTTTTGCACCGTGCAAATCATTGAAGTACAGCCACTTTCAAGAGCGGAGGCCGCTATCGGAGGAAATACGCGATACAAAAAGGCTCTTGAAAACAACACCCGTTTCATCTTTTTTTTTTTTTATTGAGAGCCATATACAAATAAATATTATACTTTATAAAAATATGACATGCCACTTAAACACTGTATCACTGTCTGTGGAAGATAAATAAATCAAGCAATCAAATAAATAGCAAATATCTTGTTGTCTTTGGAAAGTCCGGTCGATCGAGAGTCAAAACGGGACGCTGTCACGTGTCATGTGCTCTTGTTGCAAAATTTACAGTCCGAGCTCTCCGGGAAATCCCCGGAGGAGCCCTGACTGTCGATGCTCACGATTGGATTCATCGTTCGACAGTCTGACTCTTCTGAGTTTTCCAAGCCAGGAGGAGGAAATCTCGTGCCAACTTGGTGAGGTAAAGGTTGAGATCCCGTAAAATCACGTAACCGTCCACGCGCTTTTCCCACAGCGTTTTCGACACCGTTGATTGGTTCAACGCTGTCCGAGTGCCGGGCAAGATTGCTTTCCTGTTGGAGGTCTTAATGGAACTCATCTAAAGAAGGAAATGAATCGGAAATGTCAGCCGTTTCTCGGAGCGTGTCCGATCTTGACGTGTGTGCGAGCGTACCTGACTGCTGACTTGTCTCATCAGGTCCCTCAAGTCCAGCTCAACGTGTTTGATGCTCGTCGGTAAAGCCTGCACTCGCCGCTTCTCTTTGTCCTCCGTCTCCAGCTCTTTCCTCTTCCACTCCAGCCTGTTCCTGTAGGTCTGCAGGTCTGAGAAAGCGGCGTGAAGTCGTTCCCAATCCTGGATGGAAGTCCGCCACGGTTAGTCACGACCAAGCGTTTCAAAAGTCTCATCGAGGTCGCAGCAATTTTTGGGCACTTTTGTGAGAAAGTCACTGACCGCCAGCCGCAACCAGCTGTTGAAGTCCGTCGAAAGCGATGGCAGGTCCTTCAAAGAACTACTTCTGTCTTCAAAGTCCTTGTTGCCCAACTGTTGCTCCTTCTGCAGTCAAACATTTGATTAGATTTTTTTAATAAAGCAGGCACACAGCAGCCATTTCTTCGGATTTTTCATCACTTACGTATTCACTCAACAGCTGCTGGACACGGGTTCGCGTGGATCTGGTGAGGCGGAACGAGTTGCTGTATTTGGCCTTGTGAATGCCCAGCGCCGAATTTGAAGACGCGGCGCAGTTGAGGATGCAAGAGAGAAGCAAGAGCGTACAGCACGCAGCAATCATCTGCAAAACAAGTCGCCGCCGACATGTGAGCGTTTCCTTTCTTTCATCTTTTTCAGTTCTTGTCAACAAAGTACATGACAGGATTTTGTGTCCATGAAAAAAAACGTCATCTTGGCCCCAAAAAAAAACAAACATCAATCTGCATTGTGAAATTAACACGTTTGCATTAAACCTCCAAGACTTATTTTTACTTTTGTGTCGCTGCAACTTTTATAAGCACTCCATTTGATGCAAGTCTACTTATACAACAATAAATAATTATTGCTTATTTTTATTTTTATTTTTTTTTTGTATTTAAACGCAGCGTGGCTGTCTTGTATTTGATGAACTCGAGTGCTTCTCGCGCTTTGGTCAGAATGCTTGGAAAGCTCCGAATTTTTCAGGTGGTACTTTGTCTAAAATGTTTGAAATCCACACCTTTTGTCATCTTGAAAGACATTTTGTGGACAGGCTAAAGTTGCACAACAAAAAGAAAATGGATACTATGAGGCGCCTAGCTGCAAAATTCTGAATCGACGCCAAAGAAACCCTCATCTGTATGCGAAGGAACACAAGTGTTCTGATATTTTTTTTCTAAATCTCTGCATGATATTGCAACACAAGCGCAGCAAACTGAGCTGCCCTCAAAGTCCATCTTTGATTTTGAAGGAATTCTTTTAATCTCGCACTTGTTTCTAATGTGTTTTTTTTTTTCCCCAAGAGCCCCATATATCACCGCACATTCCTCTAAATGTAATAGAAAAACAAATTCGAGGAATCGCTCTATCATTTGTGTTTTATTATTTGTTAGATAGTGGCTTTACTATAGCATATTAATGAGGTAATTAACTCATTTAATCCCTGAAATGTTAATAAAAACTCAGAGCTATGACGCAAAAAAAACCCAAAAAAGGCCAAGACGTAAAAATACGTCTTTGGGAGGCAGGGACTACATTTTTGAAAACGTATATGTACGTCTCATGGCTTGTATGCGTTAATACAACTGTAATCTTGTATTTACAACTACCGAAAAGAAAATTCTGCATTCCCAGTTTAACCATAGCATGTATCGATGAGTATAAAAAGCAATTTGCTGCGCTCCAAATACATCTGAATGAATGCAACCTGTCGTAAATCAACTTTTCAAACAATCAGCAAGCAAGCTTACAGAATTGAATCTTGACAGCAAAATTGATGTGCTAAACAAATGAAAATTTTTTTCTTCCAAGTCATGCCAACAATGACACATTTTGTAGAAAGAATGAAAAGACGAGCTTACCTTGGATCAGGAGCAGGAACAATCTCTCTTGAGTCCCCAAATTTCATGCTACCGTGTGACTGCACCTTCACTTTATATTATCGGTCATGTTTTCGGTTCCTGACTAATCTGGAGTTTTTTTTTTTTTCTCTCTCTCTCTCGCTCTCCCTGACGGTTACTGCATCTTGTGGGTTGAAACATGAATCATTCAAAAGGGAGGAAGTTGCTCAGTAAGAAACTTAGTCGATCTTTCTTAAACGTGATGTTAAATCAAGTCAATCACTTCATCTGACTCATATTTGAGAGGCGCCGCAGAATCACTTCGGAGAGGCCGTTACACATCTCGAAGGACTCGCTTCGTGATTCCTCAATACTGCTGAACTGGGCAACCCCCGAAGCCGCCCTGAACCTCACCGCCACCATCACGCCTGAGCTGAAGCCTGACATGCTTGCATCATGCCAGTATGTCATTTAGTTGACTGTGTGCTGTGCAATGCAAACGTAAAAAAATAAATAAATAAATAAAAATAAAAACTTGAACTGGGCTCCCGCTTGGGCGGTCTCGCATTGTTTTTCCGCAATGAAATCCACCTTCTATCATTCAATCGAATACTCCTTTCCTTCCCAAGACTAAAAATACACAATGCAAAGATATTTGAAAAATATTTTTAACAATATTAAAAAAAAATAGGAGAAAAATATCTGCCCATACGTGAATGGAGAAGTAAACTATAAAAAATGTTGACTTGAAAAATCCAAGTACATTTTTTTTTCCCACTCAGAAATTCTAAGTCAGTTTTACAAGATGAGTTATCGAATCCATTTTAAAAGTTGATTGAAATTAAAAGGTCACGCCAAAGCTTTTTTTTTTTGTGGGTTTTTTGTTTTGTTGTGGGTTCAACCCTCAATTGCATTCCATAACTTTGTTGATGGAATGTGCTAGGTGAAAAAGTAAAAGAGAACTTCCTTTTTTAATTCAAATAAATGAGTCAAATTGACTCCAAAACCTTTCAAATTGACTTTGAATGTTTGAGTGGAAAAAAAAAAAAACTTTGATTACGCTTTTGTCGTTTGTGGTTTCACGACTGATGGACTAATTCAAACAAAAGTACTTTATTTCTTTTTAATAATGACAATTATTATTTGTCTCTTCTATAAGGAAGTGTGCACGTGCTTCTTCGGTACAAACATGATGGACGGGATCATCATGCAGAGGTCAATTCCTAACTCGGGCCTGATGCAACTTATTCAGTTTGGGAAGTTACCGAATATTCCAAGGATGCTTCCGAAGTTTGCTTGATGAATAAATGATCATGGCCTCAAAATGTGAACTTTGTACCGCTAGTTGTTTCTTCATTGTGTGTGGGTGTGTGTGTGTGTGTGTGCGGCCAGGTTATTATGGTTGACCAAAACTGATTCAATGAAATGACTCAAACTAAAATGGAAAAAAAAAAAACATTTTCATTCACAAAATGAAAAAAAAAAAAACGATAACTAACTGCAATAATATTTTATGTCCATCCAAAAAATTCAAACCGACAATTTTTACAATTTGACTCAACGGCGAGCGATAAACGGCTTGAAGCAAGCAAACTGAGCATCTCATTTGGAGAACCGAGTGAGAAGGTCTTTTCATTTTGTCAAAGTGCTGTCACATGTTAGCCTCCCATACTTGTTTTCCCAAAGTCTTTTCATCTGTTTAAATATTTTATGATTGTGTTAAAGGGGAAAGCACTTTTTTTTTTTTAAAGTCTCTCGGGATTGCACATTGTCATTTCAATACATGAGAAAAAGTTACAATTGTCGCTTGCACATTTCATAGAGGCATCCCCCAAGAATCCATCTCGGGGCCCTTGCCAATTACACAATGATATTATTTCATCATATTTTTAGCTTCAAAATAGCTAACTTCATCGTATGAGGTAACCATTTGTCAGTTTGAGCAGTCGTGAATCATTGTACTCGATGACTTCCTCTTAGGCCGAACAACTCGTGGTTTAGGTATCAGAGGAAGGGCTTCCCTCATTTTCATAATCTCCGCCCAATGGAGCCTTCATAACAAATTTCCGTGGTGACGTATCGTTTACTCTCAGTCTCACTCTCGGTTTTGCTCTGCATTTCCTTCCCATTTGTTCTTTTCACGTTGTATTGTGCAACTTCTCTTGCTGTGCCGTGTCAAGTTGTCTTTCAAATTGTTATCCACCACATGAACATGACAAAATAAATATTACAAGAAAAGTGATTTCAAGATCGTGATGTGCATGGACTTTTTTTCTTCATTGTTTTTCCGTGTTTAAAAATATTCCTTTCGCGTAAACTGGCTCACGAACCAAAACCTAATTCTTAAAGTCTCGTATGTGAAATCATATTTTATATTTTTTAAAAGAAAAGCTTTCGACAGTCATTAGATTGCAGAAGACGTAGGAAATCATGTTTTTGTGGTCGTGGCTTGAAAAATAAATAAATAAATAAAATAAAGTGCGCTGGCTTGTTGGCGGGAACAAGGTGACACAAGGACACAATGTTGAGCGGAATAACAAACGACAGCTGCGCCGACTTTGGACAACAACACATTCACCGATAACAAACGACTGCCCCAACAAAACATTCCTGACCCAACTTGTGCTGTTGGCGGGGTGGAAATGGCTCTCACTTGATTTGCCAAACTTCCTTTTATCGCTTGAAATCCCAATTTTAAAAGCTCTAATGTCCGTCTATCAATTTTCTCTGCAGCTTCTCCTCACTCGGGTTGCACGTGAGCTGGATCCTCTCACAGCGAAGGACAATTTTGAGTTTAACATGCAATCTCCACGCAGGCCATCCGTTACCGGGGATTCAAACCCCCAACCTCGGAACGGTGAAGCCAATGTGCCGCCGGACAACAGACTGTTCTAAGAATAGCTCATCATGTGGATATGATTTATACGTAAGAAATCGTTCGCACGATGAGTCTTAAGGTAAAGTGGATGACGATCATAAAGTGATGCGGCAGGCTGGATCCGTGTAAGCGAATTTGCAAAATTCATTCTCGTCTGCTCATCCAAATTCACAGCCAGTGCGATGTCGTCAGTACCGTTCAGCATTCAGGATCGGCAAAATGTGCGAGCAAGATGCAAGAGACATAAAACACCAAAGGACAGCTGAATAAATTCAAGCCAAGAAAAGAAATGGAACAAATCCTTTTCGGAAAAAAAAAAAAAAAAAAAAAGGTCACCACCTGCTGAACAAAGCAGGGGACTTGTTTTGAAAGCTGGCAGTTTGACGTCATCTCGTCCCTTTAAAAGCTGCCGAAGCGGCGCACGAAGGCAGACGGCTTTCGCCTCGTTTTCGACTCCAATTGCTTTTTGGACTCGGCCAAAATGTTTGCCGCTGTTCTGCTCTTTGTCTTCACGTGCTGGACCGCCACTGGCCACGCAGACCACCATCAGTCTTGTCGTAAGAATTTCCACGCCTCACGCGCGTCTCGCCTCGCTTGAGTGACTTTTGTCATTGAAAAAGGAAACAAATGTCTTTCAGGTTCCCCCAATATGACAGGATTACTTTCGGTGGTGAGTGATAATCTTTGATTTCCAACCCCCCAAAAAATGCGGATGGCTTTTGAAGGAACAAAATGTCAATTTGTGCTTTTGGATGAGCCCAGATGGGAGGGAGAGCTGAAACGAGGGCGGTTGGACTCTTCACGTATGACTCCTTGAATAAGAAACTCCGGTTCCAGTCCAACTCAAGCCTTCCCTTGAATGTAACCTTGGATCTGGATCTCTTGGTGTTCTTTGAGGAGGTAATGGCTTTGTCCCCCCCCCCCCTCGCCAATGCCACTGTGTTACTTTCGCTTTTTCCACGGGTGTGTCACTCTTGTTTGTTCCAGGGCGTGTTATACAAGATCGACAGTAAAAACCAGAGCTGCGAGAAGAAATCACTGCACTACAGAAAGCACCCTTTTGCTCTTCCCGCCGATGCCACCTTCATGACCTCCATGACCTCTGGGAGCATGTCCATTGACGGGGAAGGCCTGAAATTTCAAATATGGACTACACCAACACCGGGCTTTAAAGGTACGGACAAGACGCTGACTTTACAGTTACTGTACGGACGTTTGGTTAGTGCGGTGCTTGCAATTATTTTTTTGTTTGCGCGCCCCCAAGCAAGAAGAAAACAATTCAATGTGATGCATCATGACGCAATTCTTGTTATTTTCATTTATCTTCAACACATCTTTAATGCAGTTTAAATGAACAAATTGTCATTTTCTTTTTCTTTTTTTTTGTCAAGGCCAAAACATCATGTGCACAACCATGGGGTGTTTACCGCTTAGTACATTCTACGTGACAGAATCCTCCTATTTCATATTCAGGTACGCCTTCCTCTTTTGCAGCATATTTTTCTTCACCTAAATGTCTGCTCATTGTTATTTTTTCCCCCCCCAGTAACATGAATGTTGAACTGGATATCAAGGATCCTGATCTCCTTGTAATGCCCCCCTTTTGTCAAGGATTGCGTGTGGAGGATGCACCAGAAGGGACGGCGTATAGTTTCTTTGATGAATTCTTCTAAATGGAAGGAAAGATTGCAGCCAAGTGTGTCCCATCAGAACCTTTCACTTTCTTTCTTGTGCAACCTTAACACGTTGCATGGCACCGCTATGCATTCCAACTGTTTCACCTTCCACTCCTCTATGCTGAAAGACATCACACTGTGTGCATTTCCAATGTAATGAAAGAAATGACATGATATCATTAATCATACTTAATAACTACTATCACATCAGTCTTGCTTCCAAAACACTTTACCGTACAATTAATGGAACAACAAACAATACTGTCAGTGGTTTCAACTAGACGTTGCTTCTTTTTTTTTTTTTTTTTTTGTAATTCAATAAAAACCCAAGTTTAGGAAGAATGCAATTAATTGCAGTGATTGAATTGTTCAATGTATTCTTTTCTGTCTTCAGTTAATAAAACAGCAAATAGACTGGCTGAGCGGGTGATGTAAAGTAGTAACAACGTGGGATACGGTTGTGTAAAGGTTAATGTAACCAATCAGAGTTAATGTTGATATCTCAGCCAATCAGAGGGCTTGTTACGGGAATGGGTGGTGTAAGATGTGGTGTGAATATGCGAATGTCCTGAAATTTGAAGGCAAAACATTACTGGATGTATGCAGATGGGACAGGCTCCAGCTCACTCAAAACACTTTTTTTAGGGCGGGGTAGTTGAGACCCAGAGTACTCCATCACGGGTGGAATGGTTCATTGCTGTTGATGTGGTGTTCAAAAATATTTTAAATTGTTTAAAAAAATATTAGGAGAAACACACAAGACATGTATTCTAGGTGCCGTCCCTTTTTTATCCAAAGGTTGTTCACGAAAAGATAACTCAACGTTGCCTTTCTGCCATTAAAATGTATACACAGCCTGCGCATTGGTATTTTGTTTTAGCGTGCTTGCCGTAGGTAGCGCGCGAAGCTGGCCTACCTCCTGCGCATGCGCCACTCACATCGCACAGTGGTCGTGAACAAAAACGACAACACGAACCAACAAACGGGCGCTTTTCAACGTTATTCTCTTTTTCTAATATTCCTTGCTCGGCGGACGAAAGGGGCGACTCAGTTCACTTTACAACTTGGAGCGGTCATGGAAACAGGTTAGCCATCTTTAATGTTTCATCAAGCTTCCATCGTGCTAACAAGCTAAAGCTAAGTCAAAATATTAGAAAGAAAAACATCACTTTGCAGGAGTAAAATAGAATTTTCTGATAAAACGATTCAATTCAACTATATTGCACATGAAGGGTAAATACAAATTGGCAATGGCAAATTTGTTGCTCTGAAAAATGAAATGCAAATAAACTGTACATGGCTAGCGATTCAGTCGTGTGCCAGTGGAGTCAACATTTGAATGTTTTGTTGCAGTAGCACATGACAGAGAATAGTTTACCGGTACTTACTCCGCGTGCGTGCGTGCATGCGCATGTGTGCAGAGGAGCAGGCTCGGACCCGCTTCCAGTCAGAGTTGGAGTTCATCCAATGTTTGGCCAACCCAAACTATCTCAACTGTAAGTGTGCGCCTTTATATTGCTCCATCACACTTCACAATACACAAGTGACTACACTGTACACACTTTGTGCATATGTGTGTTTGTGTGTGTGCACGAGTAGTCCTGGCTCAGAGGGGCTTCTTGAGGGAGAGACCCTTCATCAACTACCTCAAGTATTTGTTGTACTGGAAGGAGCCCGACTACGCCAAGTTTCTCAAGTAAGGCCTCCAACGTGCCGAGAATGACTCGTCATATTGATGGATTATTGATTTATGAACTGGATTAGGTTCTTGAAGCTGCACCAGACTGGACCGCTAACTGGCAGAAATGAATCTGCCGGCAAACAAAATGACTAACTCGTGCATTTTGAACAAAAGAGGCCTACTCGAACGCGTCGAATGATTTTCACTCATTTTTGTAGCAGCAGTCGATAATTCATTAGAATATTAAGAAGTGCGTTTTACATTAAACAACGTGAATTTGACAATATCCTTTCAGCTTGTTTCACTCAACCTGCTTAGAGACGCTCACTGTGCTTTTATTTAGAAAAAAATGGTGAATGGGAGTGATCTGAAAATTTTGAGGTGGAATGATTTGAAACAGTTAAGGACTGTGGAAATTGGGTATGAGAAAAAAAAAAAAAAAGAATATTCAGAATTTGACTAACTTGCACCCCCCACCACCAACGATCCCGCCCACCCCCTCTCCTGCTGCCGCACATCCAGATACCCGCACTGCCTGCACATGCTGGAGCTACTACAGTACGAGCACTTCCGCAAGGAGCTGGTGAACGCGCAGTGCGCCAAGTTCATTGACGAGCAGCAGCTGCTGCACTGGCAGCACTACTCCCGGAAGCGAACGCGTTTGCAACAGGCGCTCGCTGAGCAGCCGCCGCCGCAGCAGCAGCAGCAGCCGCCGCCGCAGCCCCAGCACGCCAACGCCGCTGCCAAGTGACCACTGCCCGCTTGAATGTTATTGCCTGTTCAAAAATAAATACCTATGACCGTTTTGTTGACGAAATCTGGATTTTCTTCCCATGAGATTACTGTTCAGTGGTACATTTATGTTTAAGTGTCTGTATTGCAGGACAAAAAGCGATTTGGGTAAAGTGTGTGTGTGGGGGGGTAATTTTAAGTTCTGTAATGCCCCAATACAAAATGACGAAACAAGCATCTTTTTTTAGCCGCAACTCATGCTCAGACGCTCACAAACACAGACAATACAGCCAACCAGCTCCTGATGTTATGCACTGGGCCACGCCCCTTGAAGGCACTCAGCCAATACACAAATACTAACATTTTCTGTTGTTATTTTTATAAAATACTGTGCCATCTTTCTTGGGTGAAAACAAATTTACTGGGATTAACTAAACATTCCATCAGTGTTTTTCTTTTAGTGTTACATGATATGAGTACAATCTGCATTCCCCAGTAACTGCCAACGAAAAGGGGATCCTATTCATATTGTGATTAAGTGAGTTTGGTGTGTAATGTACAAACAATGCAGTTAGTTTCACTTTATTCTTGCATTTATTCCAATTTAAAGAATGTTAAATAAATGGTACTTGACCGTGGGTCGATACTATCCATGTTATTCTTGGATATATATTGGTGGTACTAGGCTAGTAGAGTACTAGCGCCCCCCTGTGGTCTGATTGTGTAGCTACGGAGCCACACAAGTCACCAGATACGCATTTGCAACTAGCCACACGCATTAGTATATATTAATATATTGCGTTTTTTTCTCCAAAAAACGACCATGTATAGCAACGTTTTTTTTAAAAGACTATGTATAGTAAGATTTTTTTAAGCGACCATGTATATTAAGGCTTAAAACAAACGACCATGTATAGTAAGGCTTTTTTATTTTTTAAATAAAAACATGTATAGTAATTATTTTTTCAAGACAACCATGTATACTAAGGCGTTTTTTAAACATAAAAATAAAAAAGACGACCATGTATCGTAAGGCTTCTAAAAAAAAAAAACATGTATTAAGCTTTTTTTAAAGGCAATCATGTATATTAAGCCGTTCAAAAAAGACGACTATGAATAGTAAGGCTTTTAAAAATGTATAGCAATCTAGGGTAAGGGTTTTAAAGTAGGGTTTCAAATTAGGGGCCTGGGGAGGAGAGGCTCAAAATATTTGAAAGACCACCATCAAAAAGGAACTACAGACGCGGGAAAAGCGAATGGATTGCATGTGCACGATGGACGGGCTGCCCCATAAAATATTCAAAACAAAAGTGTCACGTGACGGCGTGCCAAACGACGTGCTCACCCGCTCAACGTCAACAACGGAGGAGAGAGAGAGATGAGGGAGGAGTGCAGCAGCTGACGATGAGCTGCTAGCCCGCAGAAGAAGAAGAAGCTGAGGAGGAGGAGGAAGAGGAACATGTGTGCAAGCTTCATCACGTAAAGTCCCGCCGCCGCCAGCGGAGCATTTCTGCCTTTGCCGGAGTCAAAGTCACTCGCACCATCTCGCCACTTTCTCCGAGGCGGGTTGGAGGAGCAACAACAACAACCTTCTAGAATGTTCACACGCCGTGAGTCTCTCTGCACTCCTGCTTCGTGTGCGTGTGTGCGTATAAGCGTGCGCGCGCGCGCCCGCGTGTGTTTGATGCGCCAGCTGAGCGCTCTTTACAAAGCTGTCAATTAAACTGCTGCGAGCACACCATACAATACAATACAACTTTATTTATGTTGACAAGTCTGGAAGGATTTCTCAAATGTGTTGTTTGCATTTTTTGTGTGTGTTGTATCGATACCATGACATAGTCTTGGATTCTACAGTCTGTGAGTATCGATACTTTTCAAAGTATTGCTACTTTTGACAACACTAACAGATTGTGGAACACGGTTCGTAATTTTGTCGTTGGTTGCTCCAAACTCAAAAATTGCTGAGTGCATTTCCAGCTTCAAAAGACAACTTGCACTCTTGGACGCTCACTGAGGTGAACCAGCTGTAATATTGCGTGTGTGCGGGGGTGTGTGTGGGTGTGTGTGTGTGTGTGTGTAAATGTGTTTATTTGGTTCGCGTGAAGGTCACATACGCAGCTAAAAATAGCCGTGTAGTGAGTGTGGAGTGGGCAGAAAGTGCCAGCTAAGCGTCTTTCTTCACACGCCAATTAAAGCTGAGGACGAAGACGACGATGATGACGATGATGATGCTGAGCCAAAGCGAAGGCGAGTCAAAAGCCGCTGTGGACTCTGCTTGACGCGTCCACGATTTAAGAAGATTAATGTCATCCCGTTTCCAGGCCGACAGCCATGGGAGGCTAAGAACCCACCCCCCCCCCCCACACACACACACACCGTTCGTGCCAGCGAGAAGGACCCCACCCAAATCGTAGCCTTCAAAATAGGTTAGCTCGCGTTACACCAGCACTTAAAGTCAGTCACTCAGTCAACAGTCGTTAGTTAGTTATTAAGTTGGATTGCTTGGTCAGTATGTTGGTTGACTGGTTGGTTGGTTAGCTGGATGTTCGGTTGGTTGGTCACTAGTAGCCAGTTAGTTACCTGGTTTAACCAGTTGGTCTGTCCGTCTTTAAGTTGGTTAGCTAGTTGGTCAATCAATCAGTTCATCAATCGCAAAAATGTGCGCCAAAGTGACTCCTGGCAAAAAAGGCTTGCAGTTGTCTGTTGATGCCACAAGATGGCAGCAAAGTACTTTTTGTTTCCTCTTAGACAAGGCAAGATGAGAAAGGAAACTCCTGATCTCACTTCGAAGTAGTTCCCTTGACATCAAGATGCCACAAGATGGCGCCAAAACAATATTTGATACTAGACATGATTTTGGCGTGTTTTTCAGCTAATTAATGGAGGATAGGTTTCCTCCTCAAAAAGCCGCCAACGAGCAAATACACAAGCACGAATATGCGGGGGAGGCTTCACTGCGTTTCGATATGAACACACACGCTCACGCTCACGCACACACTTCTCCTCCTAATTTGTTGCGCTTCTTGTGATGCGTCAGCGTCAATTTTTAGCCTGGCAGTTCACCTCCACAAGTTGCTGTGCTTCATGAGGACTTGAACGCCTCCCTTACACGTGTGTGCGCGTGTCAGATGAATGCAGCACAACATTTGTTTCCATAAGCTGGCACACATGCATACGACACGTGTTCAAGGTTTCACTCACGCCTTGAAAAAAAAATGAATGACTATCACGACGACACAGGTTGAGGCAAGGACACAGCGCCGGCCGGGCCACGTTAATGATTTCAACTGAAAAGTCACTCGCGCGCTTCCTTTTTTTCCCACATTCAGCCCCATCTTGGGGGTTGGTGAAGCAGTATGTGACTCATTGAAATGAGCGTATCTTTTTTTAGCGCAAGGTGACTTGTTAAGTATCTGAATATGAACATGTGCCGTCTGCTGTAAGGCAAAACAAAAGCCTCCAGCGGCTTGTTAGCGCGTTAGCTTAGCAACAGGGGACGAGGCGTTTGGGCGTCCCCGGTAACGGTGGGCATCCACGCACCTGGTGCACGAGTTCCGTCCTCGAGGGAAGTGTCCTCTTCAGAAGGCGAAGGCAGCAAGCAAACAATGTTTGCTGTGACAACAACACATTATTATTTTTTTTGCTAGTGACAGTGAACGCAGCACCATTAGCAATCACAATTTGGGCTCCATCACAACGATCAGCTCTAAATAAATATCTTCGATCAAATGTGGTGGGAATGCGCATGACGGCTGCCAATCAGACGCCACCAAACAAATCTGCAACTAGGCAAGGCTACAGGTGCCAAATCGTGAATATGAATGTTTATTATTATTATTATTTTTATTTTTTTTAGATTTCAGCCTCTTTGTGTTGCAATACCAATCTAATTTGCCAAATGTATCTTTAACAAATCACATTTCAAATTTGTCCTCCCCGGGCCACCATGCCAGCAAAACTGTTCAACTAGCAAAACACATCTGTAGACATCTATTAATCAGCGAGTAGGATTTCGGAGTCGGACTTTATTTCCATTTTGTGCGGTCGAGGCTGAGGGTCACAAGAGGCCGACTGCTGCAGAGGACACAAAATTACTTTGGCTGTCAGTCAAGCGGCAGCTGCTTTGCATGTGCTCGTGCGCATCTTTCCACTCCAGTTGGCCTCTTCGCGCCGAGAGATGTTCGCGTGCGCGTGTGGGCCAAGTCAACATGACATCGTCACTCTGGACGCGGAGCTGGACGGCGTCCATTGTGCTCGTCTTGCTTGCCAAATGAAACTAAAAACACAACAAAAAGATCCGTGTTGTGTTTAAGGGCCAAAACAAAAAGAGCCAATTATTTCCGGGCCACCAATAAATTAACTTATTCACTATCAGCCGAGTAAAAAAAAAAAAAAGATCTTTGGTGAGTTCAGAAGCAGCTCATCTGTGGAAAATTGTTTGCTGTGTGATAGTTTTATATCAATATTTGGATCACTATAGTTATAATTATGAATGACAATTATACATCATTCAGCAAATATCTTAACCGTTTTAAGAGCAAAATGCAAAAAAAAATGATTTTAGAAAAATTCATAAATAATGAAAACAAAGAAAAAAAACTACAAGAATTTAGAATTCACCAAGCCAACGATCTTGTTTGACGTCTGAATGTGAAAGACATCCAAAAAACGGCTGCTGATCACTTTGGAGGCACTGGCTGCTCATCTCCAACTTTTGCCGAACTGTCTTCACTCAACGGGACTCGCCAGCCCGCTGCGTCACGAGCCATTTGGCCATCTTGGGCTGAGAAAAGAATTTCGAAGATATGGAGAAGAGCTGAGCGCGCATTTTAAATGTAAATATTGCCACCAATCGGGTGGCAGTCCAAATCTCGATCAAAACTGGATTCAGTGTCACATTGAAAACAAACGCTGTGCTGCGTTCACTGTCCTGTGAAAAAAACAAAAAAAAAACATCGCCTGCTCCATTCACCGCATCGCGCCGTGCAGCGAGGCTTGCATTATTCAACCGAGACACAAAGTAGGAGCAGAAGCGAGAAAGACGGACGGCGCAACGAACAACTGAGTGTGCCGGCCATCCATTATTGATGGAGTCCTGCCAGCGTTTTCAGCTTGGCTCTTGACTGTCATCTGTTGCTAGCCAGAAAAACACACAAACGACGAGATTGCCAAGCTTGTGTGTGGAAATATTATGTTGCTTAAAATAAATAAATACATAAATATGTCACATGCACAGCACTTGTTGCAGTTCATGCACGCGTGCGCGCTCAACAATACCGTGCGCACACACATACATTTGTGATGGCACTTGACTCCACACTGGGAGTTGGAACGGAACAAATACGACATTCTCTCACTCATTCACACACACAAAAAAAGCATCCATGCATGACGCCGTCACGGGAGACATGTTTTAACGGCGGAGGCTTATTTAAACATTAGCTGGCTAATTTACGGTTCAGATCTGCTTATCTGATTATGTCTCTTCTTTGTCACCTTTTTCTTTCGTCTTCTCCATGAACGTGCCCAATGCAAGTCAGCATTGTGGTATTCCCCCCCTCTCGTAATGGTATGCCCCAGTAGCAGGCGGGAGGTACAGGTTACCTGATGTCACAATAAGGAAATACTGGCACGCTTGAACGCTCGTTGCTGTCTCACGTCTCGTCGTCCACAAACTGTTGGTAGTGGCGCCAAAGATTCATCACACGCACGAGCGCCGATTCGTAGGCCGGACTAAAATCAACCAACGACCTTTGTTAATTGAACCTGACTCATTTGAAACGTGCTGCGCAATTCACACGTGTGCATACCGTTCAGGTTGCGGCGGTGTGGAGCTGCTGCTGGTTCTGTGCGGCCTGGACGCTTCGCTGTCGTGCCCGCGCCACTGCATCTGCTACACGTCGCCCAGCACCGTCTCGTGCCAGGCGCACAACTTCCAGGCCGTGCCCGAGGGCATCCCGCCCAACAGCCGGCGCATCTTCCTGCAGAACAACAAGATCGGCCGGCTCCTGCGCGGACACTTCCCGCCTGCCGCCGCCATGCTGTGGCTCTACTCCAACAACATCTCCTACATCCAGCCGTCCGCCTTCCACGGCATCCGGCAGCTGGAGGAGCTGGACCTGGGCGACAACCGCCACCTGAAGGCGGTCGCCGCCGACACCTTCCGGGGCCTGAGCCGACTCCGCGCCTTGCACCTGTACCGCTGCGGTCTGCTTAGCCTGCCGCCCGGCCTCTTCGCCGAGCTGCATAACCTCCAATATCTCTACCTGCAGGTAAGCAAAGCGAAATGCGCTTTGCGTTCTCACCAAGGCCACATCACGCAGAGACAAGTCTAGTGAAATAGTCATCTGCCATCATTTTGGGGGGGACGCAAATCATGAAAAAAGAAAAAGTAATTGATGGCCCTTCAAAAAATTAATTACATTAATAGTACAAACAAAATATTTCACAAATATTGATCCCAGAACTATAAACTGCTAACTGATGATTTGATCTACCAAATGCAGCGGAAGTGAGATTTGATGTCAGAACGAGAAATGAATAAAGAGCGCTAACGCCGTGGTCTCTCCCAGGACAACCAGTTGGAGTTCCTGGAGGACGACCTGTTCATTGACCTGCTGAATCTGAGCCATCTGTTCCTGCACGGCAACCGCCTGTGGAGCCTCCACCAGAACACCTTCCGGGGCCTGGGCGTCTTGGACCGCCTGCTGCTCCACCAGAACCGCATCCAGTGGGTAGACCGGCTGGCCTTCCATGACCTGAGGCACCTCACCACACTCTACTTGTTCAACAATTCCTTGACGGGGATCTCGACGGAGAGCCTGGCCCTCCTGCCGGCCCTCGAGTACCTGCGCCTTAACGACAACCCGTGGGACTGCGACTGCGGGGCGCTGCCCCTTTGGGACTGGCTGCGGAACTTTCGGGGCTCCACTTCTTCGTTAGTGTGTGATTCGCCTCCGCAGATGGCGGGGAAAGACCTGAAGATGCTGAGGAAAGAGGACTTGCCTACTTGTCTGAAGGCGGAGGGCGGTGGGGCGGCTGTCGAGTCCCTGAACCACCTGAATCGTCACCGGAGCCGCCACGACCAGCACCAGCGACCTTACCTGCCCCACGGCGACCAGCACAACCTGCCGCCGCCCTCGCACTTGCCACGACCATCCAAGGGGGGTCGCGGGACTTGCAAGCGGCGAGAGCGCAAGGCCAACGGGGGGCCCATTGAGGTGCAACTTCTTCGCGAGGGGGTGCAGAAAGACTTTGAGGGTAAACATGACGGCTTGACTGACGCCAGGAGAAAGAACAAGTGCGTGCCAAGACCTTCGGTAGGCCCGCCCAGCGGAGTCCAGAGAGCTATAAATGCGGCAGCGGCACCCTTTGCAAGGGCCTTTTTCGGGTTAGCGCTGTTAGCATTGCTGCTAACTCTGCACTGACCCAGGACATGGTCACTTCGGACGGCTCCGTTTGGATCTTTCAAAGGGGGACTTGCAAGTCAAGCGTCAAGAGGACAAAGGCACCTTTGAAGGAACAGAACCACGTACCGCGTACATTCCAGAATTCATGCAATATTTGAGGAGATCGTTTTGGTCATGTCTCCGTCAGGGAAATGCGCTAACAACTTTGATGTCAGTTATCCACACAGTGAGGACCGGTGGTGCGGAAGAAGCCATTATTCGAAGGTCCTTGGTCTTAGATCTTTGATAGTAGACCAAGATCTCAATCATGCAAACGCAAGCACAAAGAATTTGTGCGCGTCATCCGAAATGTTGGGAAGAACCCAGACGGCAAAATGGCCACCTGGACTGGGCGATGTTTGCGTGTCGATGTCACCACGGAAGCATGTGATGTCACTTTTATCGTCTGTCCTGCCACGAGTTTGCCAAATGACATTATTGCAGCTTCACCTCACGCACCCTCAACCCTTTCTCCTCTTTTCTTTTCACTTTACTACTCCTCCTCTCCATCTTCGCTCCTCCTGCCTTTTCTTTCCAGCGCAGCCGCAGCCCACACTTCCCATTGCCTCCATCTTGACTCACTTCTTCACTCCTCAACTTTTTGTTCCCTTTTCACGTCATCCACCTTCCCGTGGCTCCTGTCACCTCCTCCTGCTCCTCCACCTTTCACTGGTTGCCGTGCCTGTCACCATCCAATCCTAGCTCCTCCCATCGCCTCCATCCTTGCCCTTGTCTATCATTTCCTGTTATTGCCGTCGCGCTTCTCCATTTTCCCCTTCATTCACCCCTACACACACACACACGCGGAAACGCGCACACACACAATTTGTTTCTAAATAAAAATAAACAGAAGGTGTCCTCAAACGACTTGTGTCCTGCTGTTCCTGTGTGTGTGTGTGTGTGTGTTTGCGCGTGTCGAACAGACTTGCTAATAAATGAGACCTGACGCACGTCGATAAGAAGCCAACAAGAGGAAATAATAATCGGCAAGCAAGGGAAAAAGAGGAGGGAGAATTTGGGGCTCTTTGGTGTCCTACTTTCGCTGTCATATCAAATATGCAGCGCGCACACACGCGCAGTTGTCGTCAGAGTGTGTTAGTGGTGAGGGGGTGTCAGGCAAAGAGTGTGCTAGCATTAGCAACGTTAGCACGCGGCAGTCATTTTCTTGGTGGAGGCAGACGAGGCCTGGCATTGCGGTGGGAGGAGGAGATGAAGACGAAGACAAGGAGGGGGCGGGGAATAGGAGGGCCAGAGGAGGATCACTTGAAGGAATCGGTGGTGGGAAAGAAGGAGGAGGAGGAATAGAGGAGGGACAGGCGGAGAAAGATGGGAAGGGAAATGAAGATGGCAGAGTGAAGAGCATGTGGCGGACAAGAGAGGAGGGGGGGGGGGACATTCCAATCCACATCATCATCATCATCATCATTGGCATTGGCATTCCCTGACTTTCACAACAACTAGTTGACTTCTTGCACCGTGCGAGTGAATCGCTGCCATTGCACATTTGGATACGTTGGCCGCCCCGTAATGAGTCACTCGTTACAAAAGCAGCAAATGTGTGAGGACAACAAACTCTTTTTAATGACTTTTTTTTTTCCCTCTCTCCCTCTGGTTGGTCTTAACAAAGGCGTCCTTTTCACGCAGGCTGCAAGGAAAACGTGTCAAGCAGCCCACGCGCTCACAACAAACACACACCATGAGTCACGCGCACACAAAGTGCATCTGCATCAGCAGCTTACCAAACAAAGTCCACATCAGATGTAACAAAAAGAAAATGAGAAGGGAAAAAAAAAAAACGTGACGGGCGTCGGCGTGGGTTCTTTTGTTTCGTGGTCAACGGTGCGCCGCGCCAAAGCTCGGCGGCGGGTTGCCGCAGGCCAGCGTGCGGATGCTGTCCAGCAGCCTCCTGCTGTGTTGCCGCTGGTCCACGGGGAGAATCTCCATCACGGTCACCTTCACGCGGCACTCGTCCTGAACGACGACGACGACAACATCTCAAGTAACCGGGGTTTGCTTTTTTTTTTCCCTGTTTGTGTCATTTTATTCTTTTCATTAAACAAAATAAAAAAAATAATAATAAGAAAAACTATCATTTTAATCATTGCCGTGACAACGTTAACTGAAATAGTCCAGACAAAACGTGCGTGTGTGTGTGTGTGTGTGTGTGCTCACATTGTAGGTCTCCAGCTTTACTCTGTTCCTGAAGATGTGCGTGCTGAAGTGGATTTTTTGGAAAACTTGGTTGAACGCATTCTCGTCCTGGCACACAGATAATCAGTTTGCAAAGCAAGTGGCTGCGGCATGCTAACATTGCTAACGCTAACACAGTTGAATGACGAAGGATTTTTTTTTTTGTGGCAACCGATTCAAATTCACTCCAGGGCATCGTTGACAGTTTTTTGCAGCAGCAGAGCAAAGCATTTGTGGTGCCACGGGTTGGTTTCAAGTCAACTTGTTGGCAAGTGTGCAGGTGCGCGTGTGTTTCTTACCGTGTCCTTCAGATGTCCCAGTTGGTCAGCACTGATCCCCAGTAAGGTCTCGGCCGTCTCTTGGAAGCATGTGGCCCACACATTGTCCCCAAAGTCGGCCAAGTTCACCTGAACACATCACATGATGACGATTAGTTCACTAAGACGATTCCAGGAGAGCAAATTCCAACAGAAAAAAAAAGAAGATTACAAACAACATTGTCATTTTGCTTTTTCTTACTATGGTAAATAAAGGTGTGTGTGTGTGTGTGTTTTAGGTGAATGTTTGACTCACAGAGAGTGTGAACCTGTACTTGAAGTTGAGGTAGTCCCGGCCACATTTGTCGCAGCGGTAGCGTCTGTCATCCTGCTGATAAACTTTCTTGTAACACAGATCGTCGGGGCAGGCGCGGTACAGGCAGCTCTCCTTACGGCTGAACACCACCGTCGCCACGCAGCTGAAGTAATCAGCCTGCACGCACACATGAGCACATGACGCCAAACGCTAACGTTTGAAATGTTTTTCAAATGTTTTTTTTTTTTTTCAAAAAAGCGACAAGCAACAAATATAGCAACTATCTTTAAAAAAATAAAACAAAAAAAAACAGCAAATCCTTGCCATTCAGCCTATAAGTGCACCCCACGGTTGTCATGGCAACGCAATCCAGATCAGCCCGAAAACTGCATAATAATGCCTTCATTAATAACAGCAGACAAAAAATGCGTTTCCGTGGGATGTGCGAATGCGCACACGCAACGCACGTTCCTTCTGCGAGAAATTGTGAAAAAAGTGCCACGTGACGAGCAAGCTCACGTCGACATGGCGCACGACATCAAGTCGCAAGTCAGTCGTTGGCGTCACAAACAGCGAGAGCAGCCGCATGTTGCTGTTATACGCTACAAGACGACAAGGCTGCAGCGCCTGATTTTTTTTCTGGAGACTTCTGCTCTCATGTATTAAGATGGCAAAATACCAAACTCTGACGTGACGTGACCCCGCCCGCCCTGAGCCACCGCTGACCGCGGATCAAAGGTCATCTTTACATGTCAATGAGCCACAAGACCGGTCTGGTGCTGAGAAAAAGTGAACTGCATTTGACCTTTTCGCCGTGGCCCAGCTGTTGCGTCTTGACGTCGCTCAGCGTCTTCCAGTTGGTTATGAAGTCGCCGCTTGTGAAGCAGACGTCCGTCAGCGACTGACTGCTCAGGGCGTGGCCAACCTGGTTGTACCTGCGCAACACATTCAGAACATACAAAACTTTAACCATGCGTATGGACAAGCTATGAAAGGTGATTCATGGGGCACCTCAAGGCTCTGTAATAAGCCCTACATTATTCCTATTATATAGTATTTCAACAACACTCAAATATGTTTGACGTGGGGACAAAACAAGTCTCTACTGTGCTGGTAAAAACCAAAAGATTCTGAATAGTGTTGAAAGTGAATCGACAAAAAGTGGAAAAAATTAGAACAAAATTAAGAATATTGTCTGGCGTTAAAAAGATTTAAAACGTTCAACTGAAATAGGAAAGGTATAAAATTTCACATTTCTTGAACCGCTGATTGGTGTCAAGTGCTGTTGGAGGCCACATATAAGATCAGGTTCAAAGCAAAAGGTCAAAAGTTTCTCTCTCTCTTTGAAAACTGAGACGCTTGTTCTGATTTGAGGGGAACTGGTATCCTCAAAAAAAAAATAATAATGACTAACACGTAGAAAATGTCCTTTGCCTTCATCGCATCAGTCAAGTTCAAGGCTTCAGGGGAAGTCATGGGATTGGATCGAAATTTATGAAGGAAGTGTATAAAAATGGGTGTTGTCATGACAAGGGTGAAACCAAACTTTTTTTTGTCTGAAAAATAACGTTTTTGTTTCTCTTCTTGACTACAGTGCGAGATGATGAATTTTGTGTTGGCGTGTGGCGGTCATTGAGTTCCTTTGCTCAAATCTGTTTTGTTTTGTAAAAAGGCTTGCAAAGCTGTAGCTTCACCTTGCGCCTTTTTCACTAGCTTGTCTTGAAAAAAAAATATTTTTTGTGTCCTTTTTTTTTTTTTTTTTACTGAACCCAAAGCGAAGAGTCGATTAAGTTGAGCAGACCACCCCCATTGTGCCTTTATTTTCCACATGGTGCCAACAATGCCATCATGCCGTGGAAATGGGGGAGAGAAAAAAAAATAACTTGAAACACATGTCAAACAAGTAACGTGGTGACTTGGTGAAGAAATGTTGCAGTGAGAATGCAATTGAATGCCACAAAAATGCTTTCATTGTCTCCGTTTCCCCACTGGTTGTCATGGTAACAAAAACCTTGTTTGCTGTCCAGCCAGCATGCGGGGCATTAAAATATTTGATCCTTGGGTTATTTTGCATAAAACCTCCGCAAGACATCTTAATAAAACACTTAGAAAGTCTTCAAAATTGCGTGGAGGGAAAAAAAAGCTTAATATGTAACAAAATCTGACGGGCTTCCGAGCTACGCTAGCACGTCCAAGAAACACATGGACGGGGAGCACAAACAAAAGCATTTTTCTTCCCTCGCATGCAGCCTTCATGACGAGATGAGTCACCATTGCACATCTTCGCGCAGCACGCCAACTAAGAAGCATCCCATCTGCTCTCACGCATTCGCCCGCGCGCTCTCCGCCGTCGCGACGATTCCCGTCGGGACGGCGGAGATGTAACAGCACACAGATGTGCCCCCATTATTATTCGGAGACACTCGAATAACTTTGGAAGGAGCTAAAACTGAGTCGGGTTTTGCTCCTTCTGTATATTTCTGAAACACACGCCACCGATGGCATGGAGGGGTGTGCAGAAGGTGCGGAGTCGTTGCCGTCTACGTCGGCTTTTGCTGTGTTTTCTTCCGTCATTTTCCGGTCCGACGTGCCGACTTTGAGACCGACGCGATGGTTGACCACAACGGTGTGGGGAGGCATTTATTTTACTAAAAAAAAAGTAATCGGCATCAGCTTTTTTTGGCCCTGCTTGCAGAAGCAGATTGGCCCGCCCACAGCACCATCTGATTGGTTCCTTGTAGCAGCCAATCAGCACTAAGCTGCCTATTTGCTTTTTCACCTCGAGTCACACGCACCACGAAGAGGTAAGGCAACAGACTTTGCCAAAATTTGAATAAATGTCTGTCGACTACAACTCGCAACTAATAGAAAACTATTTGCCGTAGTAAATTTGTTTGAGAGCTTTTCAATGTCCCACACGTTGAGCATTAGTGAGATGGGAACTTACTCACCAGGCTCTCAATGCGAAGGCCTCGGGAATGTCGGGGTTTACCATCAGCGTGGAGCTGAAGAGCGCCGATAGCGAGCGGCCGCCAAAGGCCGACACGCGGGCCCCCTTGATGGCAACCACCGGATGACACGAAGCGTTGAACTTCTGAGCCTGGGGATGCAACGACACACCAAATCGGTTCCCGAGCAGCCATTTTAGGACAGCGTGACAACTGACGGCAGTTTCATTTTGCGAAAACTTAACATTTGCTCCCACATATCCAGCGAGAGAAGACCCACAAAAAACAAGTCTCTAAAAGAGAAAGGAAGTCCACAATCTTGGCTTGAAGCGGCCATTTTAGAACTTAACGCAAATTCTACTTAACTTGTTGATTGCCATTGACGGCTAAAGACGTTAATTTTATTTATTTTTTTCAATATTTATTATTATTAATTAATTAATCGGCCCACAGCCAGCTTTCCTTAACACCGTGACATTTGGTAGACTACAAAAAAAAAGAAAAAGTTTTGGATTCCTTTTAGACCCCGTGGGTGATTTACGGCGTCGACGATCATTACCTGGTCTCCCCACAGCGTGAGCGTCACCGTCTTGCCGCTGGAGTCGGTCAACGCCAGCGCCCTCTTGGAGAGCTGCTTGCCGGCCTTGGTGGTGATCAGGGCCACGTCCTCTGCCTCCTCACACACACCGATCACGTCTGCGGAATCAAACAAAATGCAAACAAAACAAGTTGAAATCAAGTTTGAGGTAAACACACACTTTATTCATCCTGTGAGAGAAATGTAATTGTCTCGGCAGTCATTTATTTATTTATTTTTTTCAAACCACATTCCTCACCAATGATGGCGTCGGGATCTTTGGCCTCCAAATGCGAGATGGGCACGAAGTCGCAGTGCACGTTGGGCACGCCCTGGCTGTCATCGCAGGGCACGATGCGCGAGCTGGCGCTCAGCGTGATCTCGTAGTCGTTCTTCAGCGACGTGAACTGCTTGTTGGCCACCTTCAGCGAGCCTTTGGAGATCAGGTAAACCTGCCACGTCAAGCAATTCGCAATGACGCCTTTTTCTTTGGCTTTATTTGCCACGCCCGTTCCAAAAAGGAGGAGCGGGATAAGCAAGGCGTGTTCAAAGATGGGATGATTTACAATCACTGTTAAGCTTTTTAACATTTACGATACGAGTGACCTGGTTTCTAAGTTTCATCAAGACACGAGTTCAGCCACATAGTCTTTATCCTCTGTAAAGAACAACCAGAGCTGGGCACTAGACCCTTTTTTGGCGGTCAGTCGCGAACCGAGTAGCCTTCCGGCCTTATTCATATCCATTCTCGGCCACTGAGTTGAAGCAAAAAAAAATAATTAATTAAAAAAAAAAACTGGGGAAAAATGACTTCATTTTTTGTGGCGCTATTTTTCCTCATTGTGTCAAATGATTGACGACAAAAAAAAAATCAAGGAATCATCCAACCCCCATCGACACTCAAGCACGTCATTCAAAAAACGTTCTCACCTTGCTTTGCTCCACCACCGAGAAAAACTTGTCCACTTCGTTGTTGAAAGCCGTGATCCTGATTTCTCCCTGCGCACAGCAAAGGCCACGCACGCCACTTTGGAGTCAACGTGCGACATGTGCGTGCCTCTTTTGACATCACTCACACTCTCGTCCACAATCTCAAAGCTGAAGACTTTCCCCTCCCCTCTGGAGTTGCTCCAGTTTCGGATATCTGACTTGTTGGTCACTCGGGCTCTGACGGTCCAACTGGGAAAAAGGCAAACACCCGCGTTCAAAAGCGCTAACACACATTTTGTGCAGGAAATGATCCAGACGATAGCCAATGCATTTCCATCAATAGCTCCTACAATTTCTCCCCCCCACCCTCCATTTAGCTTCAAAGCTAAATGCCTGACGAGAAGAAAAGCAGTGCTTTTTTTCACAAGCAGTAAAATGAAGTCGCCAACTCACTTGCTTAGATACGGGTTGAGTTGGTATATTGGGGTTAATTTGGTCGGACTCTTGGAGGGACTGGAAGAGGGGGACGGCATTCCAGACCCTTTCATAGGCGACACCATGGGAGAAGCCGGCATGGGGGACGCCTTCAGCGGGGAGACCATCGCAGGAGCCTTCATGGGCGACGCCTTCATGGGCGACGCCTTCATGGGCGACGCCTTCATGGGCGAACTTTTCATCAGGAATCTTCCACAACCTTGGGAAGGAAAAAAATGAGAAAAGCAGTATTTTCATTCATTCACTCATTTCTACGAACAATACTGCTGTGGGATTGCCTTGGGATAAGAGTGCCTTGAGTTACAAGTTTGTTTTGTTTTTAGATATGAGCCATTGCTTAGCTGTTTTGTTTTGTCTTGTGAAAGGAGTTGAAATTTGAGGCGCAAATACAGACGGCTCGAATGAACCCCACATCTGGAGAAAACAAAAAGAGACCAACACAATTGCAAAGTAATATATATGCAGAAAAATTAGTCCATCTTTGCAGAGGATAACAAATATACACCCGAGAGTGTTGTTATATTGTTTGTCAACTCTTATGTTCAAATAACCAATTGCTGGCACCTTTTGGCAGCTTGGCTTGGTCCCTTGTCCCACTTTTAATTTGCCGTCCACTCGATAAAAGTTGTCCTTCTCATCTATTGGCAGTCGACATCGATGCCGGTGTTGTCGTCGCCACAATGGCCACACACGCGCACGTAAAGTTGTTTTGTTTTGCCGCTCGCCGTGAGCTCACCTCCCACCTCGCTTGATGGCAACCAGTCGCGCGTGACTCAGTGGACGCAACACCTCGCGGCTTGGCGTCGGCCATGGAGCCATATAAAGAGCCGTCGGCCACTAAAGGACATCGTCCGGCCGTGTGTTGCGCAACAACGGGTGGGGATCAAGTGGCGATTTTACTTGTCCGCATGTAGCTCAAAGGAATTGGAAGATCTGACTTTGACTGATCAAATAAATTCATGAAACACAGGACCATGAAATAATTCAATACAGAACTAATTGATATAGAAATAATTAATTAAAAACAGAAATAATGGATTAAATACAGAAATAACTACATTGATTTTTTTTCACCTAAGGAAGCCAATCCTGTTTTCAGGATCTTTTTTTAACGGCTCATTGACGCCACCTGCTGTTCACATTCTGAAACATCAGTCTAATAATATGTAACACATGAATCCGACTTCTAAGCCCTCAATAGACTCTCGCAGTGATATTTGGCTAAACCGGCGCATGAGAGGCAGAAGAAGGACGTTGTACGAAGCCGTTGCGGCTTCAGGCATTTAGATAATCAGATGCGTGGCGACTTTAAACTCATCACTACCTTGCGCACGGAACATCCAAGTGAAAGGGGCAGCGACTTACTGCTTGCGCCGTATCCAGAGGGTCCGGGAATTTCATCAGACCTGGAGGTGCTAGGCTCCGCCTCCAGCTGGCCTGGGGTTTGATCTGCGGGGCAATTCAATCAAACGGTATAAGGACATCCAACTGAATCCATTCATTAAAAGTTGTTTTATTATTTTTTTTTTCATTTATTTTATTGTTTGGGATAACTATAGATCTGACCCTTGTCATTTGCTTTTGTGATGGGAGACGAAAGGAAAATCATTCAAAACAAGTCATGGGATTTTTTTGTGAGAGCGACTTGTCTTCCCCTCACCGGTTAACTGTGTAGGTTTGCCGATCTTCCCTCCAGTTTCAGCGGCAGTCTGCAACACGTCCATGTCCAACACCACCACAACACGCCTGCCACGCATCCGACAACAACAAGCAAACAAAAACACACCAACAAGTGAGTGTGAATACCAGAGCTCGGAGGTCCATCCCCGGGGCGGCCGGACGCCCATTTTGGGGGTGGGAGGACCGCGGGTGACTAATTTAAAAAAAGGGTTTAATTAAGCGAGGCCGGTGGTGGATTGAAGTCCGGCCCACGAATCGGACCTTGACTGGGGACTGATAATTTTTATGAATAAGACCAGCGGGTCGAGGCCGGAAGGCTACTCAGATCGCGGCCGGAGACGAGGGACTGACCGGCGAAAAAGGGTCAAGTGCCAGCTCTGGTGAATACACACAACACTACACGACACACACATACGCCGACCCACCTGCTGGCCAAAAAGGAGGAGATGGTCTTCTTGAGCATGCACACGCAATTTGGCTCCAGCAACTGGGCTTCCCTCAGGTGGTTCAAGTGCGTAGCAAGCAGGAAGCCTACGCACACAAACGCACTCACCGCTAATGCAACTTACGCAGGACGTCTGACGACGACGCACGTGCCGGTGGACACTCACAGGACAAACTACGCTCGCCGTCGCTCAGGTTCAGGCGGTACCTGGTGTGGCCTTGTTTGCCGGCCGGGTACTCACGGATGTTCTGGGAGGGAAGTGAAAGGGAACCTTTCATGAGTGACAAAACTAAAGTATTTCTGGGGGGGCATTAAAAATTAGACACATAGTGACAACTACCCTATTTGTATACATTAAAGACACTTGTCCCTTTTGTGCAGGTCAATCCCCCCCCCTCCGGCATTAACGGCCTCGACCCTCCGACCTTATTCATAAAAATTGTCAGTCCTCGATCCTGTTACGTTATATTCAAAATGTTTATAGTGTACAGGCAGTTGTCCTCAGCATCCTCCCATCCTCTTCCACTGGGATTGTGGAGAGGATTTTCTCTTTTATGATATACAAGTAGAGGGATGTTTCAAACATATGTTTTGCTAAACTGATTAAAGGTGAGCTCATTGAGTGTCTCAAGTATGACATGCCACGCTCAATGTTTTATTCTGCTGTATTCAAAGACAAACTGCTCCTCACAGCGGCAACATTTTTGAGAAAATATAAATGGGAAAAAAAATAGGCGGATGAAAATCAAGTCAGCTGTCCCTGTCCCTTATTTATTTTTCAGGGAGTTGGCAATGCTAGTATTGACTCACCATAACCTGCAGCACCGGGTTTTTGACCGGAGACTCGTTGAACAAGGCCTGGCATAAGAGGAAAGAAATGCAAAGGATCAAAGGGAGTGACGTACCACAGCCAAGTGTCTCTTTTCAACAATCACATTAATAACATTCCAATAAAACGACTGTGTGAAGTTCAAACGCTTAAGATACTAATTTTGAAAACACACCTTTCTTTTCCAAAAGAGAATTTTTCCTGAAAATTTATCCGCACGTGTCAAATAAGGAAAATATATGACGTCACAAGCAACTACAATGGAGGAAAGCGGTTTTGTGGTTAGGACGCCTCTCGTCCGAAGAGCACTTTGCATACATAAATCACACACGTCAAATGACTAAAAAGTAGAATATGACAGAAAGATAATTGCCCTCGTCGCGTATATAAGCGTGTTAGCATTTTGAAGTCAATGGTCATATTGCCGGTTGACAACAAGCCTTTGCAGGTGTCGTGCTCATGTTAACGATCACTTTTACCTCAATGGCTCCTTTTGTGAGTTTGACGCTCATGCTTTTACGCAAAAACCTTCGCAGGCATTCAAAAGTTTTGCTCCCTTCCAACCTGCAGCCAATTTCAGAACCAATATAGACCGGATATGCTATATTCATGCTTTCAAAACAAAATATATTTCGCAAAGCCCCCATAAAAAATACAATCTAAAGTATGACTCTTATATAACAACGCCTGTTTATCATCACCGTTATTTAATGCATATATAATTGAAACATTCGAAAACATCAATCTACAGAACAGAGACTGAACTATTTTATTTCGAAAGCTCACTCTTACCGCACGTCACTAAGTTGCATAGCGGCGTCGTGGCCGGATATGCAACATTCTGCTTTAAACATTAAAGGTCAAAACAGCTTCAATATGTAGAAGTATAACTATCCTCATAACAACACCAGAAAATTTTAAATGACACAACTTCGATTAATACTTAATTTATGTCTAGATTGTAATAAAGCAAGCACATTTTAGGACTGAAACCGAGCAAGGCGAAACGCGTGTTTTATTTTGAAAGTCAAGTCGTCCTTAGACCCGTCACGTGACAATGTTGCGACTATGACTGCTGCTTGCTGGCTTCGCGGCATGAAAACAATGTGGTGATTTTTCCAAAATGGATCTTCCGTGCGTACCGTGGCAAGACCACATTGCTCGCAAGTGGGCCGGACTCGAACCCGAGTTCAGGGAACGTTTTAAGTCTCTGCTTGAAATTGAAGATCTCTTTGAAACCGCTTTGAGTGTGACAACGTGAGTAGATCACGTTAGGCCGATCCAGTGTATTTATTTTATTTATTATTTTTTTAATGGATAAAATATAAATTGTGGGGATAAGCAGTTTCGATAACGGATAGAACTCATGCTTATTTAGTGTTTTTGCGTCATGATTTCGTGGTAAAAATTCTGCTCCTCCTGATGTGGGCACCAGGGGGCAGTATAACACCAAGACATTCTGCGCAGAGATTTGATGATGAAAGACAATACAGTAAAGTTCGCTTCCCCTCCTTTCCGCAGTATTTCTTTCCAGAGCACCCCCGAATTAAGTGAAATCCACAATACAGTAATATCCTACTTAAATAACCCCGAGGAATGTTTTTATCTTATTTACAGTCTTTCAAGAGACTTTGAAAACAATACAAACACATTTAGAAACAAAGCATATATGAGATAGAGCAATACAATACAAATTTATTTAGCTTATTTCACAACAGCTGGAGCTGTAACAAAGCGCTTTCCATAAGGTGTCATAGAGAAAAAAAATGTTTAATTTTAAATGATAATCAACAAAAGCGATTACTTGACTTTGTTTGCAGGCCGGACGATGCCGAGTGTCTGCGCCGTGTCTCAGTGGAAGGGCATGCTCACACACGAAAGGACGCCGGGGAGGCGTCGGCATGCAGAGAGAGAGGAAACGTTCGCTTCAAGAGCGGCAAGTACGCCGAGGCCACCCTGCACTACACACAGGTCCCTTGCCTTTCTTCTCTGGTGTTGTTTTTGGGTTTTCTTTCCTTTTCCGTCCTGCTCAATGGTCATGAATTGTCTCCGGCCACCACAGGGCGTGTGTTTGTCCCCCCAAAGTTCTGAGCAGCTGTCGTTGTGCTACGCCAATCGCTCTGCAGCACTTTACCACCTGCGGCGCTACCAGGTGACAACAGACACAAGTAGACAAACTTTATTGGTTGTCAGTCAATCACATTGACAATATCGAGACACTGAACTGGTCGCTGTCCAATCATTTGGCATATATAGACAAACATTGGAATTGGCACATGCACTGTAGACAAATACTAGAGAGACAAACTGTGGACTGGTCACTAGTCAATCAATCATTTGGCTTGTGTAGACAAACACAGAACTGGCGACCAGTCCATCACAGGTTAGAGACAAACACTGGAGTGACCAGTCAATCCCAAGCATTTGTCATTCATTTCCTTGTTCAACCAATGAAAGCATACTGTAAAGGCACCGGTTGTCAGTCAGTCACGGGCATCAATAGTCAAATCTTGGACTGGTCGCCAGTCAAGGTATGGTCTGTCTCCCTCAGGACGCTCTAGACGACGTCTCTGAAGCCGAGAGGAGCGGCTACCCGCCGGCTCTAGCGCACAAGCTGGAGAAGCGGCGTGCTCAATGCCTGGCGTACCTCCCGAGCGGCAACACCCGCGCAGAGCAAGAACAAGAGCCGCGCTCGGGGATGTCGCCCAAAGTGACCGTCCGCTTCAGCCCGGAGAAAGGTCGCCACGTGGTGGCGACGGAGGCCATCGCGGCCGGAGAGGTGATCTTGAGCGAGAGGCCGTACGGCTCGGTTCTGGTGGCGAGCGGCGGCGACTTCGGAACGGAGCGCCAGCGCTGCCACGCCTGCTTGACGCCCGCGTGGCGACTGGTCCCGTGCGGCGGTTGCTCGTACGCCCGCTACTGCGCCGCACGCTGCAGGGATGCAGCGTGGGAGGAGCACCACCGCTGGGAGTGCCCGCTGGGCGCCATCTTGGCGGCTGTTGGCGTCCTGTCACACTTGGCTCTGAGGGTGGCGCTCAAAGCGGGCGTCACCAATATCCGCGCTGCCGCCAACCCGGCAGCCACCGCCGTCGGGCCGTACGCGGGCGTCTTCGGCCTGCTGCGGCACGTGGAGCGGCACAGCGCCAGCATGCGCTTCCTGTGTGCCGTCACCATGGCAGCGCTGCGATTGGCGCTCGGCGGGATGGCGCCGCCGCCCGCGGGACGAGCGGACACCGGCGAGGATGAGGCGGAGTGGCGACTGATAGGCGGCGCGTCGCTGAGGCACCTGCTGCAGCTACGCTGCAACGCGCAAGCCGTCGTTGTAATGCAACAAGCAGGTGACACATTTTGCCATCCGGGAGTGAGATCCACTGATCACACACGTTAATAATTATTTCAAAACTTGATTCATCTATCAATTATGCTTGCACCAATTAACATTAAAAAGTAAATACATCCTAAAATTAGGGCAGTCAAAATTAAAGTGGATCACAACTGGAGATGCGGGAGTGGTCGGCAGTCAATTGAGGTTTTTTGCTTCAGGTTTGTCCGACGCTTCCGTGCAGTCTGTTGAGGAAAGACGGGTCGCCACGGCTGTCTTCCCCAAGCTGAGTCTCCTCAACCACTCGTGCCGGCCCAACAGCAGCCTTAGCTTCGGCGCCAGCGGCGCCGTCACGCTGCGAGCAGCCACAAGCATTCGCCCGGGACGAGAGGTCGCACACTGCTACGGTAACGCCACAGCCGGGAGAGTTTGTCACTTGGCTTTCCTTTTCACTTTCGTATTTTAAATTTCATTTCCAGAATAATTCTTGTTACTTTTACAAACAAAACATGTCGTTCATGTGAGTTTTTTTTTTTTATCAAATTTTAATTTTCAACATTCCGCTATTATAACTTTAATAACCTTGGGTGAGACCGATCATTTCGCCGGACACTGACCTTACTCCGGTTGTCGCCCAGGTCCTCACAGCGGCAGAATGGTCACCAGTGAGCGGCAGCGCCTCCTGCAGGAGCAGTACTTCTTCCTGTGTGCCTGCGAGGCTTGCCAGGAGGAGCGGTCGCCGCCGGATGAACTGTTGTGTGTCCACTGCGACGTTTCTCTCCTGGTAAGGGATGACCTCTTCAGTGGTGTCCAGTTTTAGCTCTAGAAAAACAATGGAGTGGTTGCCAGCCAATCAAAGGGCATGTGTGGACCAAGAATGGACTGGTCATCAGTCAATCACAGGAGACAGACAGAATTGACTGGTCAATGAGAGTACCAACTGGCACATTTCTTGCGTAACAAAACAGATTGGTCACCAGTCAGTGACAGGGTTTTTAAATCCCAAATGAACAAACGAATTGCCAGTCAGTCGCATTGCGTACGTGACCCCCTAATTGAGCGGTCACCTGTCAATCAGCCTTCCAGTGGTGGCGAGCGTCGGTGCGGCGGCTCTTGCGGCGGCGCGTGGTCCGACGGTGACCTGGACCAGATGCTGCGGGACGTCCAGCGCGACTTGGACGCGGCGGCCCATCTCCTGGAGAGAGAGAACGCCGGTGAGTGGTCGCCGGCTGTCTCTCTTCTGCATCCTGCTTTTTGTCAACTGCACTTCCTGCAGGCGAGGCGGCTGTCCTGCTGGAGCGCTCGCGGACGCGGTGGCAGCGGGTGGGCGTGACGCCGGCGCGTACACACGAGCTCGCTGGCCGCACCAACGACACCTTGGCCAGAGCGCACGCGCACAAAGGTCAACCTGCGTCCATTCTTGGGTTTTGCTTGTGCGAGTGCTGAAGGAGCCGCTTTGCATTGTTTTGCTTCCTTGTAAATTTTCGTTCCAATTTCAACATATTGCAAAAATTTGCACCTCGCGAGCCATTATTTTTCTGCGTAGAAAAAAAATGGAAGATGTTTATATTTCATTGTAAAACAAATATTATGATTCTTCAAATGCCAATTTGATCGTTTAATTTGATTGACCGCCACCTTCACACGGTTTTTGTTTTGTTTTGTTTTTTGGAGCGCAGGCGACTGGTCGCGCGCGGCCAAGCACTTGGAGCGCAGCGGCGCCGCCGTGGCCGCTCACTTCGGAGCGGACAGCGTGGAGATGGCGCGACAGGCCGCTAAGCTGGCGCAACTGCACTTTAACGCGTGAGTGGCTCCTCATCCCAAAACTAAAAAAATATCCTTCGCTTTTTGTGCCGACATTGCGGCGTCTTGCCCTCCCTCAGCGGCTCGAGAGCGGCTCTGTCTGTCATCCCCGAGGCGCGTCGCCTCCTGAGCCTGCACTGTGGCGCCCTCTGCCCGGAAGTGAAAGAACTGCAGGCCATGGAGGACTGCTTACGTCAATAACAAAACACGATTTGGGCCAAGAAAAAGAGGAAGCTTCTCTTTTGCATTGGATGTCATTTGTTGTATTGAAACAAAGGTGATCAAATATACATTTTCGCAAAATATTCTGTTTGTTTTTTTCCCCCAATCCAAAAATATTTTCTCTAATTGCGTTTTTTCCCCCCTAACCAAAATAACCTTCCCATCCATCCATCACCTGAGCCGCTTTCCTCACGAGTGTGCTGGAGCCTCTTCCGGCTGTCTTCAGGCAGTAGGTGGGGCAAACCCCCAACTGTTTGCCAGCCAATCATAGGGCACACATAGAAGAAACACAAACAAGCAATTTAGAGCAGGTGTGTCAAACTCATTATAGCTGCGGGCCACATCCCAAGTGGACCGAAGCAGGTATCGCAAACCTGGGCGTGCCAAATGAAGCCCGGATTCGGACCGTGAATTGGGTTCCCTAGAAAAATCACGACAGATGACAAACGAGGCGGCGTGGCGGCTGACTGCTTAGGTTGTTAGTGCAACCAATATGAAGATTATTTAATGACATTTTGACACGCGTGCAGTCACCTATGGAGACACTCTGCTTATGCTTATTGCTTGGCTCCACACTGGGCAGGAAATTGCCGCTTAGACTCCCTGCGGGGGACCGAAAAAAAAACAACTAAAAAAAAAAAAACAATAACTGAAGGTGACGTATTGACAAAAAAATAAATAAAATAAACCATCTTCAATAAATATGGCGGAGATAAATGCCGTGGGGGACGTTTGTTAGTTTCAAAATCTGCAGCATCAGCAGGGGAAAAAGTGCCTGGAAAAAAAGTCAAGAATAAAAGAAAATGGAAACATTTTAAGGGAGGGGGTTAAGATAGTTTAAGGGATACCGGAGTACCAACTTTCTTTTTTTTTTTTCAAGTTGGGAACATTTTAATAAAAAAAAAAAATGCATACAGAATATGTCTGTCATCTAGTGCAGTGGTTCTCAACCTTTTTTCAGTAATGTACCCCGCACTGAAATATTTTTTCAGCCAAGTACCCCTTAACCAGCGCAAAGCATTTTTGGGTTAAAAAAAAAAAAAATAATAATAATAGGACTCGGGCTGCACTGCTGTTCTCGCGGCTTCTACTCCTTAAAATGCGCATGAATAAGACATGAGCGGATGAGCACGCGGGTGACCTGTCGGCGCCTGGCAGGGGAAGGAGGACCGAGCGAAGCAAGATGGAGGACGGGCGGCGGCGGCGATTGAAAAGGGATCCGTGGCAGACGGTGTCGCCTGTCCCTTCGCCATCAATTAGTCATTTGGGCGAGAGGCGGACGCCGGGACAAACGCGGCCATTAGCTTGAGCTAACGGCCACTTGGGAGTGGCCATCCAAACGAGACGCATCGACACGGTCATCAGCCGGGATTCAAATACACACGTTACTAAAACAATGATTCAAAATGTTCATAAAGCCACAAACTTTTGTCAAATGCAATTCACCGCAAACGCTAGCTAGCACACGTGATGTCATATCAAGACCCACAGGCGTACGTTCTTTATCCTCTGCCAAGAATGACTGATATTACTGCGGCCCACTGCAGAATTGTGATCGTCTCTTGCACGTCTTAGCTTAGCATGTTAGCTTCTCAACAGCTGCTCGACTACATGAAGTCGTCCACAAAAACATTTGCAACACTGCTTCATGCATGTCACCATTGACCGGTCCGATCTTTTCATCATCACGTGTCAGCTAATCATCCATTTTCTCTCTCGCTCTCGCCTGCCTGCTTGCTGAAAATATTCAGAACATCATGAAAAGTTAAAATTCCATCTCAGGCGGCGGCATGAAGAATGTTTTGAAGATCCGCGTCACACGGAGGCTTCATAAGTCTTTTTTGTGGCCGTGTGTGTGTGTGTGTGTGGGGGCGTCTTTTAATCAGCCCCAAGCGCCCTGCAGACTAGAAAGTTTTGATAGACAAATTCAAAAGAAAAGATGGCAAAAAATATCAACGTTGCATTTCCAAACCCAAGCTACTCCGATGTCAAACTTGTGGAGGATCAAAATTCAAAAAGCCACGAGTTGCATACGCATTTTGATCATTGATGGGAGCGGCTCCACTCACGTCACTCGCAATAAGCAGCATTTTTGGCCACATGACGGGACCTTCCGGACCACCAGCTGCATGCGAACGCCAAATATTTGAAATGGTTGCTTCTTTTATCTCAGACAGACTATTCATCTGACATGTTTCGGCGACTGTCTTTGGACTGCATCATGATGTTGTCTTGTGACAGACGAGTCCCAAGACAAGATTAGTATTATTCTAGATCTACTATGTGTTGCCCGGCCCCCCCCAGTGTCAAGATGAAATAGCAGCACTTGGCCCAAGGTACCTCTCAGCGGCTCGTATGACAAAATGTTGCCGCGTGGTCAGCGAAGGCGGGGTGGTTGACGGCGGCAAGGGCGCGCCAACGTATCGGTGACACGCGGCCCGAGTCAGCGCGAGACCGGAGATGGCGGCCCAGTGCTTTTAGACGGCGACTGAAACCGGATCGAGTTCCAAAGTGCAGATTAAGTGAGGATTTTTCCTTCCACGACGACCGCCTCGCACAAAACGCTTTGTTTTATTTACAAGCGCTGACTGACTTCGAGCGGGCCGCAAACCCCCCCGTTTATTGTGGGGGATGCATTCTACAGCCACCCACAGAAAGTGGCCACCCCTAAAATTGAGACCATACAAATACCAACATATTATTTGTCACTCCAAGTTGAAGTTCACTGTAAAAATGATGAAAAAAAAAAAAAGAAAAGAAAATTAGTGTACATTTAAACACCGAAATGTCCAAACAAACCATTCAATTTGGCTTGAAGTCAACTAGCTTATTGCTAACATATAATCCAAAATGCTAACGGGAACCAGTATTGATGTTACTGGGTGCCGAACACTTACTGTCATTATTATGACAATTATTACTAAAAGAAACATAAACAATAACAAAATACATATACACAACTCTGAAATAATTGAATACAAAACTGAAATCATTCCGAATACAATCAAGATATACGGCTGTGGCAAAAGCAAGCAACTCATATGAGCTCCAAATGAATACGATTTGGCGAATGGTTCCGTTAGCCTTTTTCCAATGTTGCTGATTGACTGACACGCTCATTTAGGCAAACAATGCTAAATGCTAACCGAGACTAAATGCTAACGTGACATGTCAATCGACATCCCCTCGGCGCGCCAATCGTCGCCGGGGTGAACTTGGCGGCAAGAAATGTTGGCGCGGCAGGTGTCGGCGACGTACGGGAACAATATGACACTATGAGCCGTGTGGAGAGCGTCCTTGAATGCCCCGTCGTAAAGTGTGATAAAGTACGACGGCGGCACATCGTTCACGTTGCTGAAAATACTCTGCCATTAGCGGATGAACGTTTGCGGAAATGGACGAGGAGGAGGAGGAGACGCAGATGATCTGCAATTTATTAGCGCGGCACTCTTTTTTTTTTATGTAGAGCTGAAATTAACTTCATCATCATCAGTGTCCCCCAATAAATAAAATATCAGGTGGGATATTTAAAATGTAAAATATAAGGATAATGATTTCAGGTCAAATAAGTAATAATGATGTAAGGTATAATTATCATAATAATGATTTGTGGGTACAGAATAGTCAAAGTAAAAGATTGGAAAATCATATACAGTATATTAATGATATAGGAAAGACAATTGATAACGCAAAACATAGTGGTCATTTAAAAAGGATCATAAGGGTTAATATTAATGATACAATTTAGACATACGGTAGGAATCAAGATTAAAAAGGTAGACTGTGGAGAGGTAGAATAAGGAATAAAATGTATAGAATGAATATAAAGTGTAAATGAATTGAGTATAAGCCGGCAATAAGGATATTAAGAATAAGAAAAGCTTTCCATGACATTCTCAATGCTGTGAAGACAGCCTCAGATGTCAAGAAATCACATTCTCAGCTCATGTATGGGCAGTCCAGTCAGGTGCTCCCCCCCCCCAAAAAAAAAAATAAATAAAAAATGGAGCAAAGCCTCCAGACATGACGGCCAAGGTCACGGCTGTGAGCCGGCAGCCTTTTGCTGAGCAAATCAATTCAGAGGCTGAGACTCAAGTTGCAGGCCACCGAGACGAGAGAGGTGAGGTGTGGGGGGCACGGGGGTGGGGGGTGCCGTTATTTGTGGTGGGGTGTCTAGTAAATCATGCAAGGTCCTGAGAGGCGTCCTGGTGTGTGTGCGCACGGAACAACGAGCTGCTGTCACGCCGCAAACTAAGCGGAGCTTTATGTCGTTTTACGGCGCTTATCGCAACCATCCAGATGGGCGTCGGTACATTTATCTCATGCTGCACCACCTTGTGTGTAGACAGTGGGAAAAAAAAAAAAAAAACACGCCAATAGTACAACACCCCCCCTTAAATCACTAAATCCATAAAACGTGTGTGTGTATATATATATATATATATATGTATACATACACACTCAGAAATGTAGTCCTCATCTCCCAAAGACGTATTTATACGTCTTGCGTTCTTTTTTACACAAGAGTGTACAGGAGGGTCTCGTGCAGCTTCTGACGGCCAGCAGGTGGCAGCAAGTAGAAGATCAGTCAGTAATCCCGCAAGGGTCATGATGAAGAAGAAGAGAAAGAGTATGAATGAGCATGGTTGAGTTGCACGGTGAGAGCAGAGAGAGCAGAGTAGCAGTAATAGTAGTAGTAGCAAGAACAAAAACAAAACAAAACAATTAACCCTGGAGGATTGCTTTTTCACAAAAAAAAAAGAATCATCCACATCAAGCAAGACATAGGCGATCGAGTTGTTGTGCGTCAAACGATGACACATTGTTCGTTGAGCAAACAAAAGAAGCAGCCGTCGAGTGATGCGCCGTGTGGCTCACGCGTGGTTCGCCTCAGACTTCAAGCGATGAAAAAAAATGATGATGACGAGTTCTGCTAAAACCACCGTTGCTCATTTTAATCTGCTCAGTAAAAAAGCCGAACAGAAAATGGATAGATGGACGTTGCATGAAATAGTGACGAGTACAATTAATGAAAATGAATCCAAAGACGGAGAAACGGCGTCAGGGGTTGCCATTGGGGTCCGTGTACACCCTGGACTGGAAACTGTTTGGAGAGGCAAACCCGATAGTGAGGGACGGTGGGGGTGCGGGTTCCACAAAGTCATGGTGGTCTACAGAAATGTCAAGCATGGACATTCGGTTTTTCATCCCAAATCACAGGACAGCAAGACGACTTGCCCTGCCATTCCTTCTTATAAACACGGATTTATGCTAGGAGGGTTAGCAACAGCAGCTCGCTAGGTAGATCCATCATTGGCAAAGTCTACATTCTGCTGCTCTAGCTCCTCCTCCAAGTATCAATGTTTTTACGTCAATGCTCAGCTTGAGGTTAGTTAGTTAGTTAGTGTGTATGTATGTATGCATGTATGTAGTTACCAGTGTGTATGTTTATGCTGAAGTCCAACTTTGGAGTTGAATAAATGCGCACAGACTACATAGTTTTGCATTTGTTTTTTTAGGTTATAGGGTGAACAGTGACCGGTAATATTTGTAAGTGTTGTTGCAGTCATTTTTTCCTGCCGTCATTGAGCAACGGGACCTACAAATGAGTTCTTCTCCAGGCAGGCGCGTGAACGCCCGCCACGCACGCGTTGATGCGGCGTCGGGCTGCGCATGCACGAGGGAGGGAGCAGATAAGTGCCGCCGCTCGGCGCGCGAACGCTCACACGAGAGCCGAGATGCGGACGCGCGCCTGCTCGGACCCGCGGCGGCTGTGCGTGCTCGCGAGCTGGGCAGCGCTCCTGGCGTGCGCCCGCGCGGAGGACGCGTGCCCACCGGCGTGCGCGTGCTCCCGGGACTCCGGCACGGTGAGCTGCCGCGCGGGCGAAGAGGCGTCGGGGATGCCGGCGCGCGTCCCGGCGTGGACGTCCACGCTGATCCTCCGCGGCATGAACTTGACGACGTTGAGGCGTGGCGCGTTCGCGACGGCCAACGGCAGCGCGCTGGACGCGGCGGCCACGCTGTCGCTGTCTGCCAACATGATCCGCGCGGTCGAGGGGGACGCGTTCGCGGGGCTCCCGCACCTGCGCGTGCTCGACCTGAGCCACAACCGGCTGGAGCTCGTGTCCCACGGCGCCTTCAAAGGCCTGTGGGAGCTGCGCACGCTGAGCCTCAACGAGTCCATCGTCCCGGAGGCGGCTGCGCAGTTGGCGGCTGCGTTGGGCGCCGGCGACCTGCGCGACCTCCACCGTCTGGAGTTGGCGGGCAACCGGCTCCGGAGCGTGCCCCTGGCCGGCCTGGACGCCTTCCGGCTGCTGCACCAGCTGGTTCTGGTCAACAACTCCATCCGCAGTCTGAGCCGGGAGTATGTGAGCGCTTTGGAGCGGCAGAGGCGCACCCGCGTCTACCTGGCGCACAACCCCTTTCGCTGCGCGTGCGAGCTGGAGGCCTTCTACTGGTGGCTGAAGAACGCATCGCAGTGCCCTGACGGCATGCTGCTGCGCTGCGCCGAACCGGAGGCCCGGCGCGGGTTGCCGGTGGAGCAGCTGCGCGCCGAGGATGTGGACTGCCTGAACGAGAACCTGGAGGCCGTGTCCTACGTGTTCCTGGGCATCGTGCTGGCCCTGATCGGACTGGTGTTCCTCATGGTGCTCTACCTGAACCGCGGCGGGATCAAGCGCTGGCTCAACAACATCCGCGAGGCCTGCCGGGACCAGATGGAGGTCTACCACTACCGATATGAGCAGGACTCAGACCCGCGGCTCGCCAACGTGGCCGTCTGAGCGCCCAAAACGGGGGAAAAAATGCCAAAGACTCGAGACTGACAGCACACCGGTCGCTAGTACAAACAGTATATGCTACGATACGCTTTGATTTGTCATAGATAGGAAATGCAGATTTAAGAATTGCGTCCCATTAACAACTTGGACATCTGTGCACAAATGGAGCGCACCTTCATTAGAAAGTAAGAAGAAGAAACATCCAGAGCAGGAGCGCTTGATATGCTAACCCAGAAATGATTATTAGGCTTATTCATTTGCATTTTTTTTTAAACACTTGTCTGCTTTTGCTGGAAAATTCACTTATTCCTGTCCAGTTTTGGTGCTCAGGCCAGACGCGAAAATTGAAAAACTTTGCTTTGGCGGCATCTTGTGGCCCTTTTGTGTCAAGGAACTTTGTTGAAATGAGGTCAAGAGCTTCATTTATGCTATTTGTAGTCTCGGTCAATGCTGCAGCTTGTTCGTGGCCACACATAAGCATTTTACATTTTGGCATTTTGCCCCCTCCCGTAATGTGTATCAAGGAGCCTTTGTCTTATCCCCTGTAGCGCAAAAGAGCGAAGATGTAGCCTGTGAATAGAATGAATCCAGTACGCTAGGACCTGGTGACTTATAACACCAAAAATCACGAACATGACTATAGTTTGATTTTATACAGAGAAACATTTAGCATCCGTGTGATGGTTTGCAAAAAGGCCATTCCTTCATTAAAAAGACAACCAAAACGATTTTGATGTTTGCAGACGGCCAACGGCACGCTTTAGGATGTGGCGCGCCTTGCATACGCACGGGAAACAGAAATATGCCATTAAAGTCTTCTTCGGACATCAATCGACATTCTAGTATTAAAAATGTGAGCTGCCGTGTTTGTTATGTGTCAGAGAAAAAAAAATTGAAAAGAAATGGACTCTGGCCATTTTCGCTCATTTACCGATTTTTCTTCATCTTTGTCATTGTCAGCTGATCGCCATCTTCATGATCATTATCAGCAAATAATAAATGCATTTTTCAAAAATCTCTTAATCCTCTTTTCATTTTCTTTTCTTTTTAAAAACTGGTAAAACGGCTTGCCAACATAAATTTCAGCAGCGGTTCAAATCAGGGAAACAAGCCAAATTTTTTTATTCTCGATTCAAGAAAATGTCTTCACGTGACGTCATCATCATCATTATCATGATGATGATCAGGAGACAAGACGGTGGCGGGGCTCAGACTTGTGCCTCACACCTGCCGATATGCAACTGATGACATCACTTGCTTACTGGACGTACGAAATGCGAAGTGCTAACACAACTCAAGATCAAAAGTGAACCTCGCGCACACTACCAAAACTGCTGAAACACTCGCACGCGTACTACAAAAACACTCCCATGACAAATGGAATTTAATGCACTGACACGCATCTAACACACTCAAAAACAACAAAAATATTTTTTTGTATTTTAGAGAGCAGGTGTTCTGTGTGAGTTTCATTAGTGTGTGTGCAAAATCCATGTAGGATACTCATTAATGCAGCTGAGTTGTTTCTCATGATGATGATGTGACCTTCATCTCTCAGTGAAGGGCACATACTGGCATCACGTCATTTGCCGCTTGAATTGGATAGCACCTGCTGCTCACGGCGGAGGTGACATTGGCATTCACGAGAGCGAGACGGCGGCCGGTGTTTAACAAAAATCCTCTCGGGCTGGGAGTGTCACGCGAGCGCTCGACTCGCGTTCTGTTGCTTTCAGAGGACTTTTCAAAATTCTGTCGTCTTTGACGTCTTTAGCCGTCAATGGCAGTAAATGAGTTAAGCAAAAAATATATATAAATTCATGCCAATGTACTAATGAGGTTTCAGACCTTGAAAAATCATTTCAGCAGAGGAAGTGAGGACATTGAGCCAATCCTCCAAATGCCTTTTCAGGCTTTGTGCCGTGTACCTTTGTTCTTATCATCCACTTCAAAGCTTTGTGGACATGAGCTGCTTTTGGGACGCAGCTGTGATGTCACGTTGGTATATAAAGCCCAATCAAGACGACTGTACCTCATTTGTTGTGTTGGCAGAACGTGTACGCAGAGTCCAGAAGACCACCATGAAGATGAACGCAAAGAACCATGTGCTGTGGGCGGCCGTCATCTTCCTCGTACCCGGTAAATGTCAGCTGTTGCTCCTGTAACATAGTGCAAGTACTTTATATGCTCCCTTTTTGTGTACGGCCCATTAAGTAACATTTTAAAAAATTATAAATTGGACCAGAGTTAGCTTCAAGGCTAAAGAGTTTCATTTTTAAAACAAAAAAGTGAGTTTATAAGTTTAAAGCAAAAACTAACAAAGTTTTATGATTCTTAAGTACTGCTGTCAAACTTACAGCGTTAACTGGCGGATATTCTTGTAATTAATCCAGTCAAAATTTTGGATGCATTAAACGCATGCGCAGAATGACCCGGCCCGTGCATCCCATAATGCCACTCGGTGATCTCAAACAATGTGATTTCAAGATTGTCAATTTTTTTTCTAAAGGCGCCGCCCCACGCTCACGGATCAGCAGCATATACCAGGAAACAGGTCACACTAACCAGCGCCAAACTAGAAACTAGAAAAAAAAAAAAATTGCATACGTCAATCTGTCGCCGGTGCCCCCGGAAGTATTTGCCGCTACTTGAATGCTAGGCGCTAAAATAGCTTGCACCACAATAGTACAGACTTTTTTGTAGTTCCAATTGCGATTAATTAATTTTTAAGCTGTGATTAACTCAGTTCAAATTTGTCATTGTTTGACAGCTAATTAAAATTAGCATTATAGTGAAAATGTCCTTGAATTCAAACAGAATTAAGAAAAATACAGAATGAAATCCTAAACTAGAAAATAGTTTTGAAAAAAATATAAACTAACAAACGTGCTTGGATCTAATTAGAACCTAACTTAGGAAAAGTCCAAAGGGAATCCAAATTAATCTTGTATTAGTATCTGGACTCGGGTGAGCTTTTGTGCTTTTTTGGCAGGCGCATGGTCCGACCATGAATATAAGCAGGTGCCGGTCCAAGCGGGCAACAACCTCATCTTAACCACCAATCACGCCCCCACCGATGAGAGGCTGCACTACATCCAGTGGACTTTCAACGGCAACGCGATTGTCACCTACACTGCTGACGGCTTCGAAAGCCACGCCGAGGGCTACGTCGACCGCATCGAGCTCGACTACTTCACCGGCAAGCTGAAGCTGAAGAACGTGCAGCCCGCCGACAACGGCAACTACTCCTATACCATCAAAATGGCCGACGAGGTGCAGAAGGAGAAGAAGAATGCGCCGCACAAGACGGACTCGAAGGAATATGCGTTTGGCATCAAGTGCGCCATCTCGGTTGCGTGTTTCTTGTTCAGTGTGACGTTCCTGCTGTGCGCGCCTTCTCGGAACGGTGTGGTGCGTGCCAAATAAAACCTCGAGAAGAAGAAAGTCACTGCGCTAAGCAACAATGTTTTGACAGTAGAAACTACAGAGCACAAACTGAAAATTGCGTTTGAGGATTTGTTTCACTGTCTAGTTGCAGAAGGAAAAGTGACTTGGTCAATGGCATTAAATATTGTAGAGGTGCACAGATTCAAAAACAACTAACCAATTATCGCATTGATACTTATTTTTGATAATTGTTTCGATACCTTGTTAATTAAAGGTTACCCAAATTCTCTTATCAGTCTTTTAATTGTAAATATGATTGAATTGAATTGAATTAATATATGTCTGATTTCCTGAGCTGTGCAGTCCGTCCCGGGGGGAGGAACGGACGCCCATTTTTGGGGTAAGGGTGAGAGGTGACAAATTGAAAAAAAAAAAAGGTTGAACTAAGCAAGGCCCGAGGTCGATTTTTAATCCAGCCCACGAATCAGCCCTCATGCATGTGACGTAGTCGTGACCAAAAAGGCAAACGACAAAAAATGACCCCCGTCCTCCACAACTGCGTGCTGCCCCCTGCTGGACATTTGTATACAACACTAGAATTACTGGACACCTCATTAGGTACACTATTTGCAAAATACATTTTTTTAATACAAACGTCCTACGTTGTTTGATTGTCATGTGGCCAAGCTACCGCCAGCCATCACAACAGACAGTTCAGTTTATTTTTGTCGGTGTCCCGGTTTAGTACACGATCTTTAAAAAAACATGGCAGTCATGTTGGCACGGCAAAATAGAACCGAACACATTGGTTTTCATAAAAATACATTCATTTTAAACGTGTACATTTGCATACACGTGGATAATATTGCCATATAATGCGCATTGTGTCACTTTGTTGGTGGAAAACACTTTACTTTGGCGGAACAATATATGACCTGGAGTCCTGCACGACCACAAAATTTATCTCATGCTCGTTTTAACACATTAAATTTAACATTATCTTTTATTACGTGTTTTTGGTGGTGATGGTGTCGGTGATGGTGGTACTGTACCTGTCAAAACTGCTCGTTGCCTTGGCCGAAGTGTTTGTGCACGGAGGGACCTATTTGACTGATGGACCAATTGAGATAACACGTTCTCGCATATATATAATATTATGTTATGTTCGGATTAAAAAAACTAAGCGATTAGTACTATCATAAGAAATATGTTCATAGTATCTTACAATAGTACCTGTACAAGTGTTAATCACGTTGCGGTGCTCAAGGGGAACTATTTGACTGACACTCCAAGTCTTGATGTCATTTCTTTCAAAAACACATGACCCATAACACCCCTTTATTTCACTATAACCATGTGAGTGGCATTACGAATATATTATTTACAACTAAAAATACAGCACTATCAATATGAGTGTATAATATATACAATACACTTAAATCCTACCTAAAGGGGAACCTTTTGTATATTACATTTGGTCCTACGTTTAAATGTTTCCCCTTCTCGCCCAGAAAACAAGCAACTCATTACAGTTTTATTTTTATGTAAATATTCTTGCACGATTGTGACTTTATTACATTTCCCTTGACTGTTGGATACACAAGAGTCAATCGCGGAAAAGATAAAAGGTATGGAAAATGGCTTAAAAAACAAACACGTGTACTTGCACGTAAGGTGACTTTGAGCGTGAGTTTTCCTGAGTAACACCAGTCACCTCACGTAACGGTGTCGTTACGTTACCATTACTGCGCAACACATTTGACATGAAAACATGTCGAGATGAAATGTCACCAACACGTACAGTTAAATTCCTCAATGTAGATTTATCACATAATCATGGAGTTTTTTATACTTAATAACAGGACTGCGACAGCTTGGACATTTTACTAGAAATAAAAAATGTTAATTGCCATCTTATCTGCCCGTCCATAAAAAGTCAGTTGTGACAATGGCACATTTGTGCACAGAATGACATCGGCTTCTCCCCACAACCGAAGCACAAAGACGACGACGACGGACGCCAGCGGTGACGCCAAAGAAACCGAAGAAGCCGAAGACCCTGTGGAGCGAATGATCTCTCGCACGGGCTGCGCTGAGCTGCACGAAGCACTGCAGGACTGCATGGCCAAGCATGGGGACTGGCGAGCGTGCCAGAGCCACGTGGGCGCCTTCAAAAAATGCATGAGCGACCACCACAAGGCTCGGCAGGAGCACCTGAGCCAGCGCCGACGGGTGGCCAACAGCACACCCACCTGAGGACACGCTCAAGGTGTCTGGATTTGCTCAAGCAGAGCCTGGACCTCAGGATTGCGTAGCCTGGACCAGACCTGGATTCACATTGATCTGTACATACTTTCTGACCCGACAAACACAATACAAAAATAAATAATCTGACTTGATGACGTTCATGTTGAAGCTTGCTCTGTAAAGAGTCATCTGTACTAGATCGGAATCAAACATGGTTTTGTACCTTCTAATTTTAAAAACACATTAAATTAAGATTTGACGGTCACCCACATGAGATGAGCGTAAAAAAAAGGACTCAGATAAGGATTTAACTTTTTTACACTACACCTTATCACCCTCCAAGCACCTACCAAAACTTCCAATTTGATCATATAATTATATATTATATTTTTATATTTATTTATTATATTTTGCTACTTTTTCCATTTGAATCTCCTTTGCTTAAAACATTCCAACTACCGCAACTTACCGAAGTTAGTTTCGTTAGCCTGTCAATGGCGTTTTGCATTGCGCATTCACATTAAGCTAGCGGCCTTTCAAAAGCTCAATTTTGTGTGGTTATTTTAAATCTGCAATGTGCAATTCTCTTTTTGAGCGTTTGGACGTAAATTTCATATGTGAGTGGCGGAGCCGAATGATTTTTTTCTTGTCTGCCAAACCTTGACTTGTTGGCTGCCATCATTTCAGGCTTGCATCTTAAAGTTTTGCTCGTAACTCAAAGCAAAAAAATAAAATATATATATTTAGGATAAAAATGGGTAAAGCGGCAGCTAATATCTGGAGATTGTGCGAGCCGCTGTACTGCCTAATGGAGCACCGTCCATATTTTTGTCTGTTTGCCGTGCTTTACGCTCCTGACGAGCCGGCTGAGCGACTCTTTGATCTCCTGCGTCTGCAGCGTGTAGATGACGGGGTTGAGCACGGGCGGGAAGACGGAGGTGAGCGACAGGTTGACGATGCGCCCGTCGGGGTGGATGTTTTCCATCAGCGTGAAAGTGATGAGCAGCGGAATGAAGTAGATGGCCACCAGCGAGAGGTGGGCGGCGCAGGTGCGCAGGGCCTTGAGGCGCTCCTGGACGGCGGCCACCTTGGCCAGGGTGCAGCCGATGGCGGCGTAGCTGAGCAGGATGAAGGCCAGCGGCAGCCAGAAGATCACCACCGGGTAGATGCAGCTCACCATGTAGTTGGGGTAGTGGCTGTTGCAGGCCAGCCGGTAGATCTGGCCGTGGTCGCAGAAGTAGCTGTTGATCACCACGGACCGGCAGAAGGAAAGGCGGGTCAGCAGGCCCGTGGCCACCGCCACCAGGACCAGCACAAGCAGCCAGAAGGCCGAGATCAGCGAGAACATGAAGCGGTGCGTCATCCTCACCTGCAGGAACAGCCGTTATTGTACTTGACTGCATGAAAACAAGAGGAAAACGATACGCAGAGCTGGGCGCCCACTTTTGGGGCGGAGGGCAACAAAATTCAAAAATGATCATTTGAATCAGGTGTTGCAAGCAAGAAGAGATTTAAAATAGGCAGGACAGCAGTCGTCGAGGAACAGGATTGAGGACCCCTTGGGTAATAATAATATTGCCTTTATTAGTCCCACAATGGGGAAATTCGAGATTCGAACCCAGGCCTCCTGGGGAGACTGGGTCCTGAACGCGGCGCCTTAGACCACTCGGCCATCCTAAGAGCACGACGTGAGATAAGTCATAAGCACAGTTCAGAGTAATGTCTTATTTTAGTGACACGTTACTTGCAATCCCGTTTGGTCGAGATGTCACACCTGATGCAAACCCATCCGATGACTCGATTATTCGATGGAAGTCGATTGGTTTGGCTCGTTTTTCGAAATCAAAATGACGCAAATCGCTCTCTTTAAACAGTTCACTCGAGTCAGCGCTTCGTCCTCTTGCAAGCGCCGCAACTGAAAAGGTTTCGATTTTTTGTCTCTCTGGCGGAGGACCTCGACCCTCGCGCCTCCGCCTCGTTGGGTAATAGGAGAAGCTAACGCATCGTTTTCTGCTCCTCACCTGGTAGTGCAGCGGGAAAATGATGGCCAGGAGCCTGTCGTAGGCCAGCGCCACCAAGTTGAAGGACTGCATCGACAAGCACGTGTAGCAGAAGAACAGGAAAGCCAGGCAGCTGCGGAAGGGAATGCGACGGTGGCCCAACAGGAACACATCCAGGAGTTTGGGGACCAGGGCCGAGCTCCCAAACAGGTCCACGAAGGCCAGGTTGAAGACCGCCACGTACTTGGGGGTTCGCAGCCGGCGGTCCAGGCAGATGACTGCCATCACGGCACTGTTGGCCAGCACCGACAGCACGTAGACCACAAACAGGAAGACGTAGTAGAGCTTGATGTGAGGGACCCCCGACAGGCCACTGATGATGAAGTACTCGGGGTGCACCATGGACACGTTCTCATCCTCGGCCGGATTGAACAGGTTCATGGTCCCGGACGCAGAGACCTACGGGATATCGACTCTGGAGTGTGGCCAATAAGAAAGGACGCCGGAGCCCCGCCCCTCAGCCACCCGGTACAGATGCTCCCACTTGGCACAAAACAACTTTAGTTCAAAACAACAACAACAAGTTTTGAATCCCACCAGGAGGTCAGCCCGGTGGAACCTTGGCAAACATTTGAAGCCAAAAAACAAGTGACGCAATAATCACCCCACAAGTTCTACAAAGCATAATCCCACAACTCACAAGATAGACACACACACACAGACAATCCCAAGTATCTTTGATGGCTTTAGACCGTGATTCATGTACAATTGAAATTGTTTGGGGCCAAGAATTGACCCTTGTGGCACACCATAATTGATGTTTTTGATTTTGTACAAATTGCCCATAGTTGTGCAAGTCCTTGTACGATCAGTATTATTGAAAGTTTTTTTTTTTTAACTTCAGTCTTTAAAATTGCTGAAATTCAAGCAGGAATCCAAAATTTGTAGCACAGTTTCTCAACGGAATGTCGTCTGTAATTCAATTCATTTAAAAAGTCGCCAGAGACAGCGCCGCGCCTGAGCCGGCCGCCACGGGACTTATTATTAGGACTTAATATGAAGAATGAGCATCCCCACAGACTGGCAAGGAGCGATCACGTCCATCTAATGATTTTGCATTTGTATTTTAGTTGTATGAGCATTCTCTTTGGGATGTTATATTTTTTTCAATATGTCCTGAGCAAAAAAAAAAAAAAAGAATGAATTACACTCAAAAGAGATAACTCAGCTACACAAATGATCAGTTGATCTTTTACGTTCTTGGGATGCACAAATGTCACGGAAATGTCATTTGGCACACATGAAGGAACTGTTGCATCATATGTAAAGAAATTGTAGTACAAAATAAAAATATTTGCAAAATAAACAATTTCATCGGTGAAATACACTCTTTTCATTTATATTTTATTAAATAACTGGCATCATTGTCATGGTTTATTTTATTCACTTGGTAAATGGCTTTGTTGTGAATTAAAAACATGCACAAACTAAATTTCGGACTGAGCATTTTTGGGGTTTGTTTTGTTAATTTAATGTAAACATAAATATTTGACACTAAGACATTTTTGTTTATCTTATTGAATAGTTTACTGATTTCTCAAATAATAAATCTACATTTAAATGATATGCTAGTTTATATTATTGTTTGAGGAGTAATAAAAGCAATAATATGCAGCGGGTGCTATATTTTCCCAAAAATATTTTGACAAAGAAGCGATTCACTGAAAAAGACAAACAAACATGTCACAGCGCTCCTCCCCCCTCGGGGGACAAACGTGTTTTTCCACCTGCTCACTAATTGATCCTCTGGCGACAATTGACAAACGGTTGTTGGTTTTGTGTCTTGAGACATTTGCCCGTTGTGGTTGAGGTACAAACTTTTTTTTTTTTTTGTTTTTGTTTTTTTTTTTTATGTAGCCTATCAAATGATACAGGCCATTTTCATATCGTTTGGTGAATAATGGTTAACACACAAAACTGTTTTCTTTTTTTTTTTCTTTTGATGCAGAAACGGCATTAATGGTGAAGCAGTGAACATTTCTTTTGATTTCAAATTTATGAGGCCGTCACAGTCAAGCCAATCAAGGGCTAAATTTCATTTCATGGCAGGCCAACGCAAATGTCAACTCGACAACAAGATGGGACTGTTTTCTACTTTACTGGTGAAAAGCATCAACAAAGACCACGACTTTCATGTTGTTGCTGAAACGAAGTGACTTTGGAAAAACTGAAGAACAGACAGAAACCATGCCAGTTGCACAATTTTACATGTGTGGCCGTTCAAAGTCAGCACCTACGTGGACATAAATGATCCCGACTACTCATTAAAGCCATTCCACGCTTGCCTTGAAATATATAACACTTGGACGAATAAAATACCCTGGCAATCTTACACGCACACAATTATGATGATCTCATGCTTCGTCAACACGCCTGCACGCACACACACCAAAAAAAAAAAAAAACAAAAAAAAAAAAAAAACAAGTGCACACCTTTTAATCAGATCAGCAAATCATCAACATGGCGGCCGCATGACACCTCAATAAGTTATGTGGTTGACATGTATGCGTGTAGACGTGTGGCTATTTCTAACCGAAAATGTTGATTTCCTGTACGTGTTAAAAAATAAAAATAAATACAAAAATAAACAGAGCATTAAGCGCATATCAAAATGAATCTGTAGATCAAACAAATCACACATCCCGCACACACGCACTTGCATACATACAATACACATTGATTGACTGCCATGCATGCATGTTTGTTAATCAATGTGCATGACGAGCACATTCTCATGTTGTGCAAAAATTGACGTCGTTAATAATTCACGATTCTGAGAACACACATATGTATATTCACGCAGAGGATAGCACAAATTGTCCTCATTTTCATCCTGCGCGAACAACCCTGTTGTGGAGCGGCTCGTCCGCTTCTTCTTGGCAACAAGATGGCCACCAACATGTGCGTGCGTGTTGGCATATTAGCGCACTTGTTTGAATTAAAAAAAAAAACATGGAAGGCATCGTCACCACGATGGCAACCAGCTGGCAGCCAGTTATGAACGGGGTGTGTGCGTGTGTGTGTGTGTGTGAAGGCTTACAGTGTCGAGAAAGTAGGGATGGGGTGGCGGGATGGGGTTGTATCAGTCTAGTTGAGTGGTCCAATGTGAATCTGTTGTAATGAGAAAGCGTGTGTTTCATCGGGGGAGGGCGAGGAGGGGGTGTGGCGACGTTCAAGGGTTCCGTTTACAGGATGACACAGCAGTTGCGTTCCCCGCTTTTCTCCCGGTTCCTCTGCCCTGAGCACAAAAAAAATAACACCCGTTAATATTTGCGCACACTGCAAAGCGGATCATCTTTACAATGCACGCATCTCACAAATATACCAACGATTTATTTCAATAGGACGTTTTCCTTGAAACATTTTGACTTCAAAAGTCAAGGAGCCGTGGGTGACGCAATACAAAAAAAAAAAATCCTGATAATTAATTGTGGACAACATGTGTTGGGAAAGCTTCAACAGATATTCTACTCTCGTTTTGGAGATGCAAGGACGATCAATATTTCAATTAGTTCGAAACAACGACAATTGTGTACATCAAGTCACCAAATGTAGCGTTTTGGAGGCGGGGCCAAGTAAAAGACTGATGTGGTATTGCTTACCTTGGAAGTTGGGCTCGGGCAGCGTCTCTCGGGCCACTAAGTGCATAACGGTGGTCTTGCCCACGGGAAGCTTCAAGCCTGCCACGCACGCACGCACGCACGCACGGGATAATGTTTGCATGGGAACATATATCAAACATTCTGGAGTGGTAGGAGGCAAAATTTCAATCTTTTGAGTCGGGCTGACAAGATTAGTTGATGAATCAATTCATGAGACAATTCATTTAATTACTCGACGAATCGTTTATTTCTATATTTATTTTCTCTTGAAACAGCCTCGACTTGCGCTTTCCCCCACTGGCTATACGCCTGCTCGGGCGCACATGCGCAGTCGCGGTGTCATCATTGAAGGTAAAAAAAATGCGGCTGAATTTATTTTGGGTGTGAAGCCAACCGAGACAAGAAAACTCTTTGTTGTCCATTGCACTACGAAATATTTTTTGGTGCACATCGGGACATATGTGAGAAAGGAAGCGTCTTTCCCGAAAGCCAAAGTCAACCGGCAACTGTTTTTTCTCGCTCCACTTCCTGTCGGGCTCAAAGGATGCTTGTCAGGAGCACTGAGCTTCCTCTGTTCTGCTGCATAGCCCAGAAAAAATAAATTAAAGAAGCATGCATGCACACGCACATGCACACGTGTGGGGGTGTGCGTGTGTGTGTGTGTGTTCGAGAGAAATCAAGATATTGAGTGTGTGAATGTGTGTGAGCGAGTGCACAAAAAAGAAAGTGTGTGGGGGTGTGCGCGCGCGTGTGCACATGTACCTCCTAGCGTGACGTTGCCGTGCAGGAAGCGTCCCTGGTAGATGAGCCTGAGGATGTTGGTACTGCTGACTTGCTCTTGCTCCCAGTCTGCCAACGTCAAACACGCATGTCAAACATCGGCTCCCCAAAAACAAAAATGTCCTCATTTGTCGGGAAGGCAATTGAAGGGCAAACGCAACAAAAGCGACTCACCCATTGGCCAGTTGTCATAAACGTGTTTGGCGATGTCAGCCGCCGAGTCGTTGGGAGAGAACAGGAATTCTTTGGTCTTCCCGCTGACCAGGATCAGTCGCAGGTTAATCTGAAAGGCGCACACGCAAATACACACAATTGACATCGACAACTCTCAAGGAATTCCCTTTTCAGGAACAAAAGTTTATATGGTGGCAATTTTGCAAAAGTTGTATTGTGCAAAGTTTGTTTGTTTTTCAACTTGCATTAGTTGTAGTCGCTTGTTAGCTTGTGCTATCTTCTACGAGCTACTCAACTTTTTGTTAGCGCCTTCTACAAGCAGTTAATTATGATCCACAAGCATTTGAGTCGATCGCTACCTCCTGCAGGGTGTCGCACATTCACACAGGCCCCGACGGGGCCAATGGTGACGATGTCATGGCCCCAATGCAAAACACGGGACTTTGACCTTGCTGCTTCTTTATTGTGCGCGTGTGGTGTGACAACGTGACGGCTGCTCAGCGAGCTAAGGTTAAGATCCATGTTTGCTGCTGGTAAATGCGGACGCAAGCCTCGGATCAATTTCAAGCGCACTTCAACTACTCAACAATTAACGGTCAGATGGGCTGGCGGGATTGTCCGTGACCACTTCCTGTGGAGCGAAAAGCTAATGACTTCCTGTTTGAGTGATACACTCCAAAGACATTTTTCATTTTCTGGATGCGGATGCAGTGTAGTGTTTGTGTACTTTGAATGGGCCTACTTTGAAAACATCAAACTGAGTGCGAAACCCGAACCTTGACGTGAAACCGTAACACAGGCTTGAAAACCAGAATAATTTCTAGTTGAAACCTTGATGCGAACAGCGTCACTACACTGAGCTCCATTTTATTTTATATTCCCAAAAGCCACTGTAACATTAAGCACAATTCAAACGTCAGGTTTAATTTAATTTAATTAAAACTTTAGTATTTAATTCATCAATAAGATTATTCATGCATGAATATAAGGTCTCTTCGTTTTTCTTCTTTAGTTGTCGTTTTTTTTATTAATACAGCATATATTGAAGATATGAAGTGTTTTGAACAAAGATATGCATTGATTTATTTCATATTTCTCTTTGATTTTACTTCCGTGTCTTATGGTGTGTTTGATATATGTTCAATAAATCAATAATTACAAGTAGTTAATTAATCAATCATGACTAGCTCAATCAATTAGTTATGTATTATATTGAACATTCAAAACAATGCACAACAGTTTGTCTACAAAACTGTACGTAAGTTAAATAAAATGATACCAAGGTAAAAGATGATAATGTTTTTTACAAAAATGTTCCAAAAAGTTGTACTTTAGCTCCCACAAGAGAACCCGCACAGCTCACTTTTGACAATCTGGTTTTGAGGATGTCGTCTCTCTCTTTTTTTTTTTTTTTTTTTTGCTCGAGGTTGTTTAAAGCTCACCATGTCTTCTGGCGTGTTGGATGTCATCTTGCAAACCCAAATCTCCAACTTCAAGTAGATGCCACTGTCGGTCGGGAAATGTTTGATTTATTTCTTGTTGTTGTTGTTTATTTTATTTATTTATTTTCTTATTGTCTTGTTGGTTTTCCGACTCGCAGGCAGGACCTGCACTCCAAGCCACAGTCGGGCCGTCCAGATCAGTCCAGGTCGATCCAGGTTCGTCCTCTACTGCGACGACATGTCCGCTAACTGGCTCGGAAGGCAAGCTCCGACATGTCCACCGACGAGTCCGCTGTCGAGACAACCTTCTTCGGTTGCCGCCGTCGTCGTCGTCGTCGTCGTCCTGGTGCTCAACCCCCCGAAACTCAAACAGTGTTCGACCGCAAAAAAGAGGGAAGACGACGACGAAGGACAAAGCTACGCCATACGGAAAAGCACATTCTTCCAGTCGCTCGTTCGCCGACGAATAAGTCAAACGACGTGTGAGGAATTGAGAAAAAGACGACAAAAGAACGTGAAAAGCGAACAGAAAAAAGGGGTTCAGCGTTTTACGGGCTCGCTCGTCCGCGTCGTCACTGACTGAGCGGTGACGTCACTGCTTGCCTGGCCTGAGCCGAGTGAGCTGTCAAACATTGGTCCTGTTGGGATTTTCAAAGTAAAGTTTTGTTTGGATTTTCTTTTTCCTGCTCGCGTTATCAACATTTCAACAACTAATTACGTCGAGTACTTCAGAAGATATTTATAATGTGAATCAGATGGCTCTAAAGCATGTATCTTATTTTTTAAGTCAAGGCTGCTCAGCTTTCTGGTGGACAAAATCGTTCTTCCTCACTTCCCTTCACCAATATGCATATGATATCAAGCTTTCTCCGTCTTTACCATTTCGAAACTCCATTCCCTCACTTATGAACTTAACTCTACTTTTAACGACTGCACTCTTTCACATCCTCCGCAGCTCGGTCCTACAGACAATCACGTTGTCCCGAACCACTTCACGACAACAAAACTACTTAGCTCATCCTCGCTTGATTTCGTCGCTGGGTGTCGTCATCACCTGGATGACCGATTTCATCGGGCTCACTTAAAAGGAACAGGCCGTTTAAAATTGCGGAAGAACTTAATCCTGATGGCAGAGCTGGGCACTTGACTCTTTTTTGCCGGCCAGTCCTTCTCACCCCCTGGCCGTTATCTCGGTACAATTCCGGCCTCATTCATAAAAATTGTCCGTCCCCTACCCCGTAACAGGTAGGCTCCGGTTACGTGATGTCAGAATAAGGAAATCCGGGCACGCCTGAACGCACGCTGCTGCCTCACACCTCTTCACGCACAAACTCTTGCTCGCCGCACTAAAGGTGCGTTCGCAGGCAATTTTTGTCGCGAGTAGGTTCATCAGGGCATCTCGTGAACAAATGTGATCATTACAAGACACACTTCAGTCTCGATAATGATGCACTTTGTCCACTAGATGTCGCCCAATAGCCACGAATAATATGGCGACGTGGGTTGCTTGTTTGTGAAATTGGTCATTGAACTCAAATTAAAGCAATAAAAAGATACCTTACATTTCCTGATTACATGTAAATTATTGCTCGGTTCGTTGGATGGACAGAGACGGTCGGTTTATTAAATTGTAAATCGTATTACAATTCTGTATATAGCACACAAAAAGTTTACTTTTAATACATTGTAACTTTAAAATAGTATGTTTGCATTGAATTCATTTCACATACATTACCCACGGACATTTTACCTTCTTTGCACTGTCACTCTTCCACATTGTTTTCACACACATAACAGAAATAAACACACATATTAAAAAATGTTTATTGACATCAGAAGCAATTTAAATTTTAACAATAACTTTTTTTTTTCTCATTTCTTCTCACTATGACAGTGGTACATAAAGATCAGTAAAAGTGATACATCAACAGCGATAAAATGAAAACAGAAAAAACAGGAACACTCAGATCTAACGTTTTGTCATTTTTTTTTATGTGCTGTGCACATCTAGCTAGGCTAAATACTGTAAGTCCTCAACCCCCAGACACGCCGGACGAGGATTTAGAGGAGGAGAAAGAAGACCAAGAGGACACGGACACCAGACGTGTGTAGTGTTAACTATACAAAAAGGAGAAACAAACTGTACAGCATAAAAACAAGTGATATACACAGCCTTTTTATGCATTTTTTTTTTTTAAACGTGCCCCCAACCCATTCGCCCCTCAGATGCAACTAATGGATTTGCTTTTGTAAGTGAAGTGTGTACATGGGGCATCTTAAATGCTTTACAAACATCACTGCCAACGCCGCCCAACCAACTACTCGTCGTCTTCGTCATCGTCGTCATCCTCGTCGTCATCTTCGTCATCATCATCTTCGTCATCCTCGTCGTCTTCTTTCGCCACCTTGGCTGCCGCTTTGGGCGCTGGGGCACCGCCGCCAGCTTTACCCTTGGCACGGTACACCGCCACATCCTAAAACACGACACGCTCAAGTTAGGATAAGTTGCATTTTTTGCTGTTTGTTCCCAATTGTCTGCCAGAATTTTTTTTTTTATTGATTTTTGGGGGGAGAGGGGAAAAAAGTTATTAACTTTCATCTGTTTTCAAAAGTAAATTTTCAGGGAAATGTTTTTTTCTTGACAGGCAAGCACTTTTTCTCAGGTGTTCAGAATATCCCTCTTTTTACTTCAAAAAGTTGTAGCTCATACCTAATCATCAATACATTTTTAAGGTTTCTTTTTGTTTTGGGGAAAAATTTGTCGTTTTAAGAATTTGCAATGTAAGCACATCTTCTCAAGGAAGGAAAAAAAAAAAATCCCCAAAATTCCCAAGGAAAAAAATATCCACCTTTACAGTCTTCAATATTTTTTTTAGGAAAATGTTTGTGGGATTTTCATGTCAAACTTGTCTTCTTTCTCCTAATTAACATTCCATTAAATAAAGCTTGGAGTCAAAGTTTACAATTGTTTCCCCTGGAAAAAAGATGGTTGACTTTTAGAGGAATGTGTCCAAAAAAAAACAAAACAGACTCCATATAAAAAATTTTTTTTTTACTTTTTTTCCCCCATTAGTCATTTTTTTAATATGTTTTTTTGGAGGAGGGGGGACAGTTTGAGGAAATGTTAAAACTCAAGAAAATGCGGTTGCGAAAAGTGTGCACACTGTCATTTCATTTCATTCAACTCATGTTAAATTGGAGACAGCATCACAAACCTTCACCCCAAATGAAGTTCAGATGATTCTTGTGGGATTTTTCATTTTGGGAAATGAAAAATAATGATTGTATCATTTATTTTTGGGACAATAAAGAGCATTCTGATTCTGGACCCGGGTGGCGTCTCACCTTCTCGTACTTTTCCTTCAGCTTGGCCGCCTTCTTCTCGAAGGGCTGCTTGTTCTCTGCCGAGGTTCCATTCCACATCTCGCCCAGCTTCTTCGCCACGTCGCCGATGGTCAGGCCCGGAGTCTCGCCCTTCACCTTGGGACGGTACTCAGAGCAGAAGATGAAGAAGGCTGACCTGCAAAAAAAAAAAAAAATGAAATTGGCTCGCTCATTTGTTTTCAAGGGTCTCCTCCGTCTAACTTACGGGGGCCTCTTGGGGGCGTTGGGGTCCTTGAACTTCTTCGTCTTTCCTCCACGGGCAGGCACGTAATTCTTCATCTCCCGTTCATAACGAGCCTTGTCCTGCTTGGCCAGGTCTTCAAACTTGCCCTTTTCCTTAGGCGACATCGTCTGCCATGTGGAGGGCAGAGAATGAAACTGCTTAGTAATTGTATTTGACCAACCACTATCTTCAGGGTCAAACTGACCCGAGCAATGTGAATAGATATTTACATGTTTTGTATGGATGAAATAAGTTTAGGTCGGTTACTTTGTTGATGACCCACACCATTTAAACACATTAGTCTTACATGTTGGCAGAGTTGGGCCCGTCAATCCCCCGCACCCCATGCTCTCTCTCGGTACGGTTCTGGTCGGACCAAAAATCAACCTCCGGCCTTTGTTAATCAAACCCTTTTTTTTTTAATTAGGGGGGGTGGATTTGTGTTCTAATTTCATGTTAATTGATAGTGCAAAGCGCTTTGTTAAAGCGCCAGCTGTTGTGAAATGTGCTAGATAAAGTTGTATTGTATTGGTTGTATACAGCTTGGATCAAAATGAATGTCAAATATGAAGCAGAAAAAAACCCAACCTGCCAATCATTCATTTGGCGAGCTGGGTGGTGGCAGATGGACCCAGGGAGCTCGGATACCTACCTTCCATCTCTCTGAGCATTTCTTGGAGAACTCCGCAAAGTTGACCGAGGCGTCGGGATGCTTCATCTTGTGCTCCTCCCGGCAAGTCTGCACGAAATATGCGTAGGACGACATCTTGCCCCTGGGCTTTGTCGGATCTTTCCCCATCCTGGCGTGGGAAAACACCTGAAGCCAAACACTAAAATCTGCAATGCGAAAAATGCCAATTAGAAGTGAGGGCGAATATTGACGAAAAATGGGACTTGTAACAATGATCGCTTGTGGGCAAGGAAAGTTGGTGCGATTCTCCAACGCCAATGAAAATATGCATTCATTAATGAAGGCTACGTGTTCAACAAAGCGCGCAGAAATAAACACACTTTGTGATGTTGGTAACTTCTTTGCGTTGACGTGGGAAGCTACGATCAAAAACATCAACAACTGCGGCTGCGGGTGTTGCGCACATCACACATAATAAGGACACAAATCACACACGAAAGGGTTGCATTTATTGGAAAACAATTTATAAAAGCCCCCTCCACGCAAAAAATAAATCTACCCCCAAAAAAGGAAAAAATGTAAAAGTCTTTTTAATTGTTGATATGTCGCTGTAAAAAGTTGTGAGAAAGGAGGAGGAGGAGGAGTGGTGGGCGAGTTTGATGGCGCTCGTGCTGGTCGGAAAAGGAGGTCACAAAACAACGACGACGACGACAGCGATATTTCTTCTTCCATTTTGTGAGAATGGCCTCGCCATGAAAGAAAGTGCCCCTCAAATGTCTCTTTCCGGCCCGCCGCGAGCTCTTGGCGTCCCGCGTCTCGCCGAGAGCTCCTGCGGGCTGCCAGCTGTCCGCCCCGGTGCTCTAGCACAGTTCGCATTGGCTTACTCGCATTTGAACGGCTCCTAATGGCCGCTGCGCTCTCGTCTTCATAGAGGGAATATGGCTCCCTTCTCTTTGTGTCGGCACGGACAGCCCGAGCCGTTTCGGCTGGCTTCGGATGCCCGCAGCACGGCTCCGCCACACCGCATGGAGCCCAGCGAGGCGCCGTCGGAACCGCGAGGTTACCGTCGAGCGTTCGCCGCTATCGGGCGCCTTGCTCGCGGGCTCCGGGGGCGAGAAAAGCCGCTCGGAAAAAGTTGCTCGTCGCCGTTGTTGTGCGGCGCTCGCCTCGCTTCCTATGAGAATACAGTCAGCCATTACAGTAAAGCGCAGCTTGATGCGAGCCTCGTCCCCTTTCCCCCCCTTTTTATAAGACCATTTTAAGGCCAAACGAGTCGACAAACACAAAAACAGGCGTCGTTTTCACGCCTTTCTTTGTTTTTTCCACTTTTCCCCGACGTGTTTTTATGCCGTGACTTGCGGCACTGAGGAAACGTTAACGGCGAATCTGCTACCATTGTCGCCACTGACGAGACGTTCTCCACGGATTTTTGGACGTGATAACTGCAAGACATCCCGACTCCATTTTGTACACACGACACCAGAAAAATTGTCGAAATTTTTCGCCTTACTCAAATCCCCAGTTCACCGTTGAGTTTACCCGACGCGAATATTTGGATTTGTTCACAATTACCACCGCCAGTCTTTAACCTTCGCTGTCTGTATTCCATATCTGTTATTCTGCCATTTGGACATGAGAAAATGTCGAGCAACTCTCAAAGGCGTCTTGGACGGCAAGCTTTTCTCCATTGTGGCGTTAAAAGCCTAGAGAAATGCCGCCTCGTGCGGTACTTACCGATGGACTGTGACTGGCTTTTCAATGCTGGGCAATGGCTGTTGTGCGTGAGGCAATACGCAGCGTCTTCACTCCTCGGTTTTCTAACATTACTCTCGACGGAGCTCGCACGCCATTGGTCGGCGCGCAGCCTTGCGCTCGGATGATTGGCCGCGACATTTTCATTGTCCTAATAGAAGACGAGCACCCATTGGTGGACGCCGTTCCCACGTCACGGAGCTTTCCGCGGGCGCGTGGATATGAAAATATTAGTGTGGAAGCGTAGCACGCCGGAGATGATAGCGTCAGTGCTTTTACGCGACTCTAAAATGCGCCGTGGCTGAATGGAAGAGACTAGGCTGCCGGAAGCGCAAATCGCCGTGGGGTCGCATTTGTGTCACCGAGACCCCAGCGAGCGTCTGTTCATTCCAGAAAAGAGCAGAGCTGGCTGAAGTACTTGAGTACAACAACAGTTACACGCGTGTGCGTGTGCACGCGTGTGTGTGTGTGTGGGACTCCGATAAAAGCAGAAGTACCCATACACGTCCTGCACTTAAAAAAATCCCTTAATTACACAGCTTGTGATATACTTAAATTCTCTGGTAAAAAAACATTTTATTGTCAATTATCGTTCAAACATGGAATAGATCTTCTCCAGTAATCGTTAATTACATTAAATATGAATGATATTAATCTGTATAAAACCGCAGATCACGTTAATGATTTCTTGCAATAATTGTCAACAATGATTTGGGAAACAACTATCAATAAGCAATACCTAATTTGTACAATATTCAGAAGACCTTTTCCATAGCTGGCGAGCCATTTGTTAAACAGGCCTGCGGGTACCAGGTTCACAGAAAATGACAATCACTGACCATGAAATCAAAGGAATATAATCATGAGTCAGTCAGGCAGTCATGTAAATATATATATATATATATATATATGATAATTTATTTATTATTATCATGCCTGACAGAACGATTGTTGGTTGTGGTTTCGGAGGGAAGACAAATATTGCAGCACAAGCGGATGCGAGCCCGACGTTTTCAGCACGACAATTGCCCTCAATGCTGATCTAGGTGGTCTTTGTGTCGGGTTCTTATTATTCCTTTTCGGATGAATGTAGCAAATTTTAATTCCAATATGATAACGGTACGTATAATTTGAAGGTTTTTTTTCACGCTTTACCCCGACTCAAATTGCCGCGTGCGTGCTAACGCGCTAGCATGCTAACCGGCAGATGTAGCACGCCGTCTGCGTTTTATTCTTTTGACAAAACTAAATATGTGCAGTTCTAAGTTTGTTCGTAATATCTAATTGCAGGTGTTGGTTTCGTACATGATTTGAATGTCTTTTGAATACGTTATATTTGGTTGAAAGGTTACTAAAGGGACATTCTGGCATTCTTCTTTTCTAATTAACTCGCATGGTCTTCATTCGGTTGATGTCTCGTCCCTCCTTTAGCTACCTCGGTGTTGAGCCAAGTTGTCATGGTGATATTGCTGGAATGGCAGCGAGAGGCAGCGGCGGACCTCGGGAGGAGCGGCGCTGTAGCTATGCCTGGTGAAGACGCCGGTTCGGGGGCTCCGGCCTCCCCACCGGTGGGGTATTTGGGAAAAGTCAGTGTGAGCCCTTTGTTGCTCTCCTCTCAACTTGTTTGTCACTTGCGCAAAGCTGAATTGAGTTTGAACACCACTGTGACTGACAGTGCCACTCTAAATTATACCAAATGACAAAACGGAAATCTTTGGTAAAAGGCAAAAAGTTTAATTTGGGTGGAATTCTCAAATTTTGATAAGAAGTCAAGGTTTAGGACACTTGTCATTCTGCTCTGGGGGGGGGACTAAACAACCATGATCTTTGGTGTGAAAAATGGCTTTTTTGAGAATCCCGCCTCCCCCTTTCAAGTATTTAATGTTTTGATACAAGTATATTTGTTCTTTAAAAGAATTAGGGAATTATTTATGTAAAAGCAGAATACCCTATTTAACTTGTTCTGAAAGTATAAGGCTTTTTTTTCCTGGAAATGTATCAACTTTTAAAATTTAGAGTAAAATACAACTATGTTCTCATAAGAATTCCCCATCCATGTTGGTTGTGATATAATATTGATCCACTCCTGACAGTCCTAGTTTATGAATGAGTCAAGTGGTCTTAAAATGAATTTCACAAAGTGATGACCATTGAAAGTGTCATGCAATCCTTACATCCTGTGTTCCAAGGTCCAGGAGAGGGCGGCGTCTCAGGACTGCTGCCCGTGGTGTGCGTCCAAAGGTCTGCTTTCGTCCCTGCGCTTGTACCGCATCAACCTGCACGAGTCTGTCACGCTGTGCACCGGGCCTCAGGTCAGCCACCTGCCGCTCCACGCCTTGTTAATAAAAGGAAGTTAAAATAAAATTAAAAAAACAGTTCCCAGAAAGGAGAGAGAGGGGAAAAAAACTTTTTGGGACACTAAATAGTCATTTGTTTCATCGATAGACAACGGAAACAATCTCTTATTATTGGAAATGAGGTTTTACCAATTGGTGGCCTTAAAATGAAATGGGTCCTGTTGCCAATTTTGGGTGTCAACATTCTCAATGGTCCATGCTAATCCTGTGCTCACCGTATTGCTGCTCTTTTCGTTCGATAGTGCCTCTTCCCCCTAGTCAGCCGCTCCCTAGAGGATGTTTTGGCAAGTTTGGTCCCGGCGGAGATGACGGCTGGTGGCAGGAAGAAAAAGATGGAAAACATAGATGACTGCGAGGAAGTCAAAGTCAAGTGTCTGCGCTCTGACCAACTGCACAAGTATGCACAAACGATGGTGCCAAATGGCCATCACGAGGCCGCCCTGACACATGCCGAGCTGCCCATTGGGATTGCTCGTCCGGCCCAAGACGGCCTCCCTCATCACACGGCAGTTGCCACAGCCACTGGACACAAAAACCCTCCCTCTCCATTTTCTGTCACGCCCCGGACACACGAAGCTGATGGCCACTTAGAACAACTCGGTAGCGCTCTCGACGAACCTGTCGTTACCTCCGACCAACTCAGAAGTTCTGCTGAGGAACCCGTCGACGCTCCCGATCAATGTGTCGACCGGTCCCACGATAGCGCCACCGTTTCCGAGGAAACATCCGATGAACATGCCCACGAACCCTTGGAGGAACCCATCGGCATTCCGGTGAAAGCTGAAGGCGGCGCACCGGCGCATCTCTTCTGGAAGAACGCTCACAACCTGTGCTGGTTGGACGTCCTCCTGGTGGTCCTTGTCAACTGCGGGAGCCTGAAGAGGCGCATACCCCAGCACGAGCCTCAGCATGCTGCCATCTGGCGACTGATGAACGGCTACGACTCCGTGCATGATGCCCTTCAAGCGGGAAGTGGTGAGTGTCAGCTGCTGGTGTTCCGGTTACCAGCTTTTGCTTGGTCTTTAACTCATTCACTATCAGCCGAGTTTAAAAAAAAAAAGGATCTTTGACGTCTTTAGCCGTCAATGGCAGTAAATGATTTAATAGAGAAAATGGAAATGAAAACCAAGTAAGCTGAGACTTAAACTATTTTTCTCACATAGTCTGCTCTCTTTTGTGCGCAGATGACAGAGCGAGGGTTCGGCTTGACATCGATGAGCGGCTACAAAATCTCAGGATGGACATCTTTGAGTTGCTTCGGCCGCAGTTGTGCTGCAAGCTCGGTGAGTGCTGCCTTGTTTGGAGATTTGCCAACAGCAGCATGGAGTGGAGGGCAACCTCCTCTTCTTTGTTGTCGATTACATTGGTGCCTAAAGTCAGGTCGTCCGGTGCAGAGACGTGCTGGGGACAAAATTTGTTGACGTGGTCATTTGTGTGCTGAAATATAATCACCTGGGGTGGGGGGAGGAGCATGCCACGCGTCAAGACACGCCCCCCCCCCCAAAAAAAAAATCTAAACCGTTTCTTTTCTTGAAGAAGCAACTTGTCGCTTATGTTTCCTTTTCCAGTTCGTACACTTGACCTTTCTCGGATCTCATATCTGTTCTGCGCAGGCCAGAGAGAAAGTCCGGTGTTTGCCATGCCACTTCTTCTGGCAGCCGACTCGTGGGCAGAGCCTCTTTTTCAGACCATCTTCTGCTGGGAGTTTGAGTGTGCCAAGTGCAAGACGGTCACCAGAGAAAGGTCAGTTCAAGTTTTTAAAAATTTATATTAATTACGGCGCAGCTCCATGCTGATATGCACGGCTACAAACAGTGGAGCTAGTTAACACGGCAGTTAGTGTTGCTAACTTAGAACTTTGGTTGGAATATGTAGCAAGGGGTGTTAGTAGTGCCCAAGACGCACTAAATGTTTGAAGATCTTTTCACTTGTTTTAGGGTGACCAAAACGCTTCCCACGTTCACCAACGTGGTGCCGGATTGGCACCCGATGCGCGCCACCCACTTGGCGCTGTGCAACGCGTGCGGCGCTCAGCATCAGCGCAGGAGCATGAAGCTGGAGAGGTAAACGCCCAAAAATAGAATGAAATGAAGTTTTTGTTTAGCGGGAATCTGTCATATAATTTTGCTGAACTTGCTCCAGGGTGGCTGCGGTGTTGGCGCTGCACTTTGTGGAGGGCGTGCCACACAGTGACGTGGGCGCGCTCAGCTTCACCTTGGAGGGCCGCAGACACGCCGTCACGGCGCTTGTCCAGTACGACGAGCGCGCCAAGCACTTTGTGGCGTGGATGCGCACGCCTGACGGTAAACGCATGTGAGGTCGCCATCCTCACTTAATTTCACAAGGCCTGGTGGCATTGTCAAGCTCAAGTTTGTCAAGTTTGAAACTGGATTTGTTTCCGACAAGACCACAGAGAACTTGAGTACTTTAACAAAATGTGGACTTTTTTTTTTCTTTCAATCGTTTTTCCGTAAAGTCTTCTCTCATTTGAACCTAGCTCGTCTTTCTCATGACCCCACGCCCTTGCAGGCTCCTGGCTAGAATTTGACGACCTGAAGCACCCGCAGAGCGTGCTCCATCCCACGCTGCCCGTTCCTGCTCGAGAAATGCACGTTCTCTTTTGGGAAGCACAAGAGGCTTCTCCCAGCTCCGGCGCATGTTCCCCGTCCAGCACGCGACCAGATTCTCTGCCGTTCCGTAGCGCCGTCCTGGAGGGAAACGACCCAGAGGAGAATGCGGCGACGACGACGACGACGACGACAACGACGGAGTGTGATCGCGAGGACGTGTTCGTTGGCGCCGACCCGCTCCTGGCCACCTTCCACGGGATGTCCCACGATGACATCATCACACTCACTCTGACGGAGGTGTGTTGTGGAAAACCGTACTTCTATTTATGCTGCGGTCTAAAATCATATGGCAAGAATAAGCAAGTAGGAACCGGATGCCTCTAGAATGCACACAAACACAAACCGATGTTACATAAAGGACAGGATTCACTAGTTCTATTTGACAACATAAACCATCCTCAGGCTCGTCACTTGTTCTGTATCCCTATGATATGAGCCGAAACATCTCAAATGCAGATGGGAAGAAAAAAAATAAAAAATAAATGAATTTGACCAACCAACAACCACTAGAGTAGCCCGTGAGATGGTGCCAAAGTAATACTTTGATTTTATTGGCCCGCCTCTTGTTCTGACCAAACATACGAGAACTTGCTCTCCAATCGAATAAACTCGTGTTATAAACACAACCGAAATAAGTTACACAGTGAAAGTCACAACGTTTTCTATTACAGGTCGGAGCCGATGCGCCATCGAATCACAAAGCGCTTCGGGACTGCATTCCCGCGCCGGATAGCTCCTCCCAGACACCCGAAGACCTCTGCGAGGCAACTTCGCACTCGCCTGAGACCAACGGCGACCCAGCCGACAGAGATCCCGATTATGTCCCAGTTTCGGAAAAAGCTCCGGGGAGGCGCAAAAGGCTCTCCAAAGCCAAACATCAAACAGCCACACAGACGGCGGCTAAGGAAAAAGCGCCACCGCCGCTGCAGGAAGCAGCAGCTCAGGATAGCCGCGTGGCCGCTCAAGCCTCCAACGTGCTGCAGGGGGCATCGCACGTGTCGTCCACTGGGCCACCATCGCCACCTGTGGACCACAACTCCCGCTGGTCCCTCCTGCTCAGCCAACATCTTGCCAATCAAAGGCCAAGCACCACCATGCCCCCTCCTGCACCCATCAATCATGCCCAACATCCTCCCAGGCATCCCACGGGCGTCCCCGCCAGGAAGTCGCCCGCTCCCGAACCTCAGCTACTTCCAATGGATGATGGTGATGGTCACCCCCTGAAGGCCGCCGAGGCGTTTGGTGCGTTCGGCGTCACCATCCGATCCATGCCACCATTTCCAAAGAGCAGTAGTTGTCAGAATAGCCAAAGTGAAATCCACACGGGGTCTCCGGCCTCTCGCCCACCCGCTGTCCTGAGCGACACGGACGCACTGCGCTACAAGCTGCTGAAGAAGCTGAAGGCCAAGAAGAAGAAGCTGGCCAAGCTCAACCAGCTGCTAGCGCGCCGGCCCGACAGCGCGGCGCCAATCTCACCCGTCAGCATCAGCTCGTCTGGCACGTCCGACTGCTTCGTGACGTCCGACCTGCTGCTGCCCTCGCCCGCTGCATCCGCTGTCTCGCCCGACAGCTCGGGCTTCCTCGACGTGCTGGCCTGCGGCCAAGACGCGATCGCCAACAACCCTCAGTCGCCTTTGCAAACAGAAAATTTCCTGGAGGAGTTTCTGTCGATGACGCCGCCGGCGACGGTGTCTCAGCAAGCAATGGAGGACGATACGCTCCGAGAACTGGAACTTTTACTTTCATAGCAGCGGCACCACTACACCAGGATTTCCTGTCCTGTTGTGTGGATCTCACATTAGACTGAGGTGCAAAACAGACGTTCAGCTTTCCCCATTGAAACAAATGGAAATGCTATCAATACGTTCCAGCACCCAAAAATATTACTTTCGGAATATTTGTTTTTTAATTCTAAACTATAAACTATGATTATTAAAACAGACTGGTGTAATTAAATAAGCAATTAAACCTTTAGTTTTTGCCATTTATTTGGTTCAGTTCAAACGACGTGCTGTGCCTTTTGGCCACCTGGGGGCGGTAGAATGCAGACAGGTAGACCTGGAGACATAACAGCTCACCAGTAAGAGCAGTAATGAAAATTATTTACAGAGTATAAAGAATGTGTCGCTTCACCATTTTAACAATTGACTTGACTGCCAGCACACAGAGCTCAACTCAGATTTGGGCTTGCAAGTCAAAGCAAAACTGTGGTCAAATGTGTCAGTTGTATCTTAAGGGCATCCCTGTTTTGCTTTGGGGAAAAAAAAAAAAGGAAGCCAAGTTACTAAATTTCGACAAGTTATTTGACAGCATTTCTACGCAATTGCAGGATAAAGTATTTTGTGCCAGAGCTCAGTTACTTAACTTAATTCGAAGAAAAACGAAGAACTTCTGGATGGCACACTAGTAAAGTGCTACCTAAATGCACTAAAGACAGTGGTGACCACCTACCCCTTTTTTAAATTAAGCTACTGAAGTGATTGAACTTGAGTGTTGTTGCATCAGTTTTGTTTTGGTGTGAAGCTCAAAGATGAAATTAATTTATTTTGTAACAGGAAAGCACTTTTTGACCTGAGCGTTTCATTCATGGGTGGGGGGCGTTACAGATGCAATTGTAAATGCTGAACTTGTGTCTATAAAAAGCAGCTCCATCCTGAAACGTGGACATATGACTTGTCTGAATAAAGAGACATTCATGTTTACACTTCATTGGTTTTGATCAATGGTTTTCATATAAAGTCATTCAGATCTGCTAATAAAAATACAACAGATTCCCCCGTAAACTATCTAGAAAAAAAGACATTACAACCTTCCCTCCCCATAATGTATCAACTATTTTTAAGAAAGAAAAAAAATAATCAAGTGAGCTTTCTCACCAACTTTTTTTTACCCCTCCAAAAATCTGCCAAATTAATTCAAATTGCTGTTCATGTATTTGTTTGCGCTGTATGTTGTACCCTTACTATATTAGAATTATTAAACAAGGAAAGATGAGCTCGACCTTTGACATTGAGACGATCTCCCTAATTGCAGTGCACTACAACGTCGATAGATGGCGGTATACTTGTACTTTTGTCCGCACGGTTGTTTTTATTGAACCTTCCTAATTGCAACAATGACGTGAGCGTGTACAGGTGCCAACTCCTTCTAGGGATCCATGCCAGTTATTAAATCCATATAATGTTTGCACAGTTATCATATATGTTAACGAGCTAAGTGCGAATAGCCAAGGTTGCAAAATATTCACTTTGAATGCATTTCAACACAAAAGCGTGGTTGGAAAATGAATCTGTAATTTGTGTGGATTCATTTACTTACACTTTGGTTTATAAAATGTTTTCTCTAAAAATATATATACTTTTTCCACCCAAAAACCTTAACTCTTGCATTTTATTGACTTTTTCCTCATTAAACCAAGTCGTTGAATCCCACAAATTAGCATTTAGGTTTAAGCCAAAATACGACTTTATTCTTAAATCATTAAAAAAAAACATTTCCAGATGTTAGTAGAGCATAATTAGACTAGTCTCTATTTTCTGTTGGCAAGTATTTCTCCAGTGTTTTCAAACGTCTTCTAACGCGTTCTTTGTTCAAGCGTGTGTTTTTTTCCTCCTTTGCAGGAGGGCGTATGTTTTTCTTCCTGGCATTTATCGCAAAAGGCACGCCTACGTTAACGCTGATTGGCTGGTCAAGTTTCGCCCCGCCTACCTCCGGAACGCCTCTCCCCCCTTCATTGGAACCGGGAAAGTCCTCAAAGTGGAAAACACAACCGCGACCCTTCACGCGAACCAAGACCACTTTTGTACAATTAACTTTTTAACTGAGAAAGTACTCGTGAGACGCGTCGGTAGTGCGGAGGCGTCGTCACGTGTCTCGGAGGATGCCTTTGAATGGAACAGGTGGCATTCACTTGTAAATAGTCGCCACTTTCGGCCCTCGTCTAATTTGCCGGACAACGAGCCCAGAAAGACGTCATGCCGGTGGCCGAGTGCGAGGTTCCGCCGCCGCCGGAGGGTGAGACCGACGAGGGCGACCTGGCCGCGGCCAAGCTGTGCAGCAGCCCCGCCGCTGACATCCTGAAGAACTTCTACCACACCAAGCGGGTGGGCAACTACCTGATCGGCAGGAAGCTGGGCGAGGGCTCCTTCGCCAAAGTCAGGGAGGGGCTGCACGCCCTCACCGGGGAGAAGGTACCGCAAGCCTCCAGTTTACACTGTTGCTCGAAAACTACAGCACTGTATCAGGAAACTTGCCGATTTTAACCTCCATAGACCCCTTTAAATGACACCCCCTCAAACAATGCCAAATTTTAAATCCTTTCAAAAATTACATTTTATAGCGTTGAGATTAAAAGAGTATTTCTTAAAATCTGTTTTAAAACTTGAATCAACCCCCTTATCGCCAAAAAAAGAGCATATTCTCAATTATTTAAAAAAAAAAAAACACAGATTTGACCGATTTATTTTTTTTAAGTTAACATTTATCTCGAAACGTTCACATTTATCTGAATCTTTAACACCTACAAATTCTGACTATTCTTGTAATGGTACCACTTTTTTGTGTCATATTTATTGGGATTTTTTTTAATTCATATTTTTTCAAATCAAATTACTTTTGTAATTCCAAAAGACTATGCTCACTACACACGTACAAAAAGATAGTCTGAGTTTGTACAACATTAATATTACATTTTCTTGTGTGTGTGGGGGGGGGAATTGCATTTCTATGCCAGAAAATGAAACAAAATTTCTCAGTCAAATCAGGTAATATGAATAAATATTATTGTGTCCTTTCCATGAAAATCAAATCATTTTTAGTAAGAAGAGAGCAAGTGAGATGACCTGATGACTGATTGTGGTCGTCTAGCAACATTAGCAGCATTAAATGTCACTTTTGTGTTTTGATCTAACTCTCGCAACTGAGCGCACCAAGTAGCGTATAGTAGACGTTGCAAATATTTGAAAGTAATCCACAGGTGACATATCGTCTAATGATGTTTGTGTCTTTTGTGTCGGCCGCGGACGTTTCTTGTTTTGACAACATTGGATCTTTCTTCTCGCTCCTTTTGTGTGCACGTGCGTCGCATGACGAGCAGTACCTCGCTGAGGAGGGAGTGATGGAGGGGAAGGGGTGGGCGCACGATGGTCGTGTGTGTGCCTGTGATTAATGGACCCGATTAGGATTCTGCTGAAGGCCACTCGCGAGCTTGCCTTTGTCTGGGACGCGTGGACACGTCACTCATCTGAAGGCCGGTCCTTCACTTGCTTCTGTTGGTGGCCACACCATCATTCGCCTCAACATGTCATCGGCAACTAATCAATTACTACATTATTGTCGAAATCTTCGCTATTTTTCTGCCTCACAACAGTCAATGTTCTCCGATTTCTGTCGTCCTCCATGATAGTGGACTGATTGTCCTTGAGGTCAATCAAAGTCAGACATTTGCAATATCTGCTTTTGTTGTGAAAAACAATCATTTCGGCAGTTTTGTTGTTTTAATCGGATTCACCGTAAAAGAAATTGACAGATTAATTGATTATGAAATCATTTACGAGAAACATGACTCATCTACGGGCCACACCATAAATTGCAAAATTACAATCGTGACAATAATTTGTGGTCTTCATGTTAAAATGAAGAAAACAAACAAACAAAAATAAAATTACATTACTTTGTCAGGAGTGGGATATTTCTTTTTCACCCCAAATGTTTTAATATTAAATTAACATTTTGTTACAAAATTTGTGAATAATGAAAACAGTCATTCTAATCAGAGTTGTTTTTGTTTACAAAATTAAAGGGATTTTTTTTTTTTGCAATACGAAATAAATAAAAATATTTTTGTTGCAATTATTCTCCAAGATTGTGGTGACAATTTTGTTTTCGGGGTCTGCATGTTTTTTTTTTAGGCCCCTCCCTCCATTGTGTGTGGCGTACGCAATCCATCAATGTCATGAACAGCCGCTCGCTCGCTTACTCGCTCGCCTCATGCAGCTCACCGCTCTCTTTGTTTGGGATGATGCAAACGTATGCAATCGTGTGGCGAGACAGCCAGGGAGGGGGTGAGGCGCGGGGCTTATGAGGTGAGGGCGGGGCAGGACGGGTGGTCGGGGGCAGAGGGTTTATTGGCGCTGGCAGGCTGGAAGCATCCCTGGAAAGTGCACATTTAACACCATGGGTGGATGAAAGTGAGGCGAGGCTGGGTGGGGGGGGGGGGGGGTCACATGTTTTGGATGTTTATATTGTAACCCACTTTCTTGTCCTGCCCCCCTTTTTTCTGTCTGAGGGGAGCCCAGTAAACAACTGAACCCCACCCCCAAAAAGCCCCCGGCTGGCTGGTTGGCTTGGGAATCCCCGCCCACTCAGGTCAACCCCCCCCTTTTGGCTCATACTGTAAATAAATTAACCCCCACCACGTACGCTCTGTTGTAAACAAGCTGCATTTTGCACTGTTTTTGCGATCAATTAAATGCAATGAATGATTAATCGTCATAAATGCCACTTTGCACATTAGAAATAAACAACAATTAAAAATAATCCACAATAAATACGCACAGGCACAATGTGAATTCATGACATAAATCAACTCTGTCTTTGATTATAATAAACGGACAATTTGCAAAATAGAAACGAACACAAAAACGAGGAATAATCCACGAAGAGGGGGAAAAAAACAATCAAACGTCCACAGACTGGCCACAAATGTGCACAAAATTGACGTGAGCTCTTCTCTTGCCACTATTTGGTGATAACTGCCACTTTGATCGATAAAAATAAACATAACGACTGGAATTAATCCGCAGAATAAAATAATCCTAATAAGGGAATAGCATACAATTAATGCGAGCACTCCCCTTGGGCTGATGATGAGGAATAATCCACAAAGTCGTGAAAGTTGCATTTGTGCAGCATTCACAAATGAAGTGGAAGGGGAAGAATGCAAGGCAATAACTCTGTGCTAAAAATAGATTTGAAGGTGAGCGTGTGCGCACCGAGAAACGGCGAAACATCGAAGGACAAAACGTCCGCTCGCCGACCCTGTTAACGAGGCGGCACAATAATTGATTTGCGAGCGTTCGGGACCGACGTCGGCGTTCTTGAATTCTCATCCAGACGAGGTGGAAAGAAGGCGGGCCGAATGTTAACGAGGGTCTGGACGGCGAGCCACGATGTCATCAAGGACGTTCAGGACCACGAAAGACGAAAAGACTGGAATTGCATTCCATTAAAAGTGACGTGTAATAAGCGTTCCCCCGCCCCACCCCCTCAAATGGCTCCCCCACCCATTCCCATCCCCGAGTTGCCTTCAACGCCAGGTGCAAAGTAAATTCAAGCGACTGTCTTGGGCCAGACTTCCTCAGCTGTCTCCCACGATGCAACTGTGGATTCCACACATGATATGAACGAGCTTGCCCTTTAAGTCAGTGATTCTCAATAACGTGGGGGGGGCGGGGGGGCTGACCCTGGGGGGCATGCTTTTTTTCCCCCCATCGTACTGCAATAAAGTGTAATTGCACATCCACTCCAGTAGTTGTCAGTATTGATTTTAAGGCCGTCTCGGGTGTCAAGCGCTAACACATGGCCGTGTCCCGCAGGTGGCGGTGAAGGTGATCGACAAGCGCAAGGCCAAGAAGGACTCGTACGTGACCAAGAACCTGCGTCGCGAGGGCCACATCCAGCAGATGATCCGCCACCCCAACATCACGCAGCTGCTGGACATCCTGGAAACGGAGAACAGCTACTACCTGGTCATGGAGCTCTGCCCCGGCGGCAACCTCATGAACCGCATCTATGACAAGAAGCGACTGGACGAGCGCCGCACGCAGAAGTACATCCGCCAGCTCGTGCTGGCCGTCGAGCACCTGCACAGGGCTGGCGTAGTGCACAGGTACGCAACGGGAAACTTGAAATCCTCGTAACGCTCGTTTTATACCCCGACAGCCTCAGCTTCGTTTACAAACTCAAGCCTAATCTTGTCTGCGTTGCCAAACCTCGACTTGAAACACTAAACCTGGCTCGGAATTGAAACTCGAGACTAATGATAAAATGGTGTCAAAAACTTTGTAAACTAAAAAGCAAGCAGGCAGCTTACTGCTGATTGGCTGCTACGAGGAACCAATCAGATGGTGCTGTGGGCAGGTCAATCTGCTTCTGCCGGCAGGTCCACCAGCACGGCAGAGAGTGAGAGAAGTGTGCTGCGGCGATCCAAAATAAACCAGCTTTTAATTTAATCGGCATTGAAAGTAATCGGCAAAATGCCAAATTTCAGCCCAGACAATCGGCCCAGCCGATAACCGGTCCATCACTACTTGAAACCCAACCCCCAGCATGGCAGTCAGTGTGACCCACATCATGAGGGCATTTGTTGGGGGGGGGGGGGTGCTTGGGTCGTTGCCTCACCCCCTCCCCTTTCATCTCCATTTGTGTATATCTCACTTCTAAAAGAAGTCTTGTTTCTGTGTTGCAGAGACTTGAAAATTGAAAACCTTCTGTTGGACGAGCAGGACAACATCAAGCTCATCGGTAAAAAGAAAAACACGTTTCCTTCACAGACACCCAGGGAAGAACAATATCACAATATGTCTTTCCCCAGATTTCGGCCTCAGCAACTGCGCCGGCATCCTGGGCTACTCAGACCCCTTCAGCACCCAGTGCGGGAGTCCCGCCTACGCCGCCCCGGAACTGCTCTCCAGGAAGAAGTACGGCCCCAAAGTGGACGTGTGGTCCATGTGAGTTTCAAAGACTTCTCAATTCACATTGGTGGCTCGTGCACCAAAGAGTAACTAACAAGTTGTGTTGCATGTGCACGCGTGACAGCGGCGTCAACATGTACGCCATGCTGACGGGCACGCTGCCATTCACCGTGGAGCCCTTCAGCCTGCGCGCGCTGCACCAGAAGATGGTGGACAAGGAAATGAACCCTCTGCCGCCATCGCTCTCCACAGGTAGTGGACATTGTTTTTCTTCTTAAATGTGTTTGGAATAGTTGCAAAAAAAAAGTCCAAATAGATTCAAGTGGCCTTAAAAAAAAAAAAATTAATAATGTAAATGGAGTTTTCGTTTTCTTAACTTGGTCTTAAATGTAATTGGAGTCTTTGAGTTGATCAGTCTTTGTCTGCCTAAAAAAAATGTTTGCAGCCGCCATCTGCCTGCTCAAGAAGCTCCTGGAGCCCGACCCCAACAAGCGGCCCAACATCCACCAGGTGATGGCCGACTCGTGGCTGCAGCTGGCCAACAGGAACACGGGGGCGCCCTACCTCAACAGGTACGACCGCCTCCATCCGCTCCCGCCGCGCCGCCGCGTCTCCTTTTCTGAACGTGGGCTCGGTTCTGAAGGATCCACATCGAGGAGATCAACCACACGGTGCTGCTGCACATGACCGACAAGATGGCCTACAAGCACAGCGAGGTTCTCGGCGCCGTGCTCACCAACCGCGCCTGCCACACCCTCGCCGTCTACTTTCTGCTCAACAAGAAGATGAAGCGGCTCTCCAAAGAGTACCGGGTACGTCGACTTAGTGGTCTTAAATACGAGGCAAGGGATGACTCAAAACTAAAGCTGAATGAAAAAAAAAAAAAGATCAAAGTAGCAGTAAAAAGTCTTCAGTAGAAGCGGCCTTGAAACGCGTGCCGCGGGCGGATCTAACGGCCGGCCGTTCCATTCTCAGGAGATGCAGTTCCAGGAGAAGAAGAAGAAGGGCGACAAGCCCAAGAACGAGTACTTCCAGACGCAGTGGCGCAAGCACGTGGACAAGCTGACCATCCCGCCCAAGCAGGCGCCCGTCTACTTAGCCGTGAGCAAAGGGCCCAGCAAGGAGAAGAAGCAGCGCACCGGTGAGCGTTCTTCGAAACCACTCATTGTTGACAGCAGTGAAAAAAAAAAAACGTTTTTTGGGCCTTGCTAACCATCGACGCGGCGTTGTCGCGCAGGTCTGTTACGTGCTATCACCGGCGGCCATCGGAACTCGCCGCTAGCGCCACCGGGCACGGTGGCGTCGTCGTCCATGGAGTACCTGGAGATCCAGCCCTTGTTCTCGTCCCACACGCCGCAACAGCGCCGCCGCCTGGCCACCATGCCGCCCGTCAACAACAGCAGCCCCGAGCACAGCGTGCCGGCCCCACCCGCGCCCTCGCCCATCGGCATGCACTCGTTCGGCTCGCTGTCCAAGGCCGAGCGGCTGGACGACGCGCCCGCATCGCCCTGGTACAAGCTGACCAACGGCACGCTATCGCCGCCCCGCCACGTCTCCGCCTTCCAGCCCGACTCTTCCTACCTGAAGAAGGCCACCATCCCCAGCCCGCCCGTGCTCATAGTCCACCCGCAGCCCAAGAAGAGCGTCTCCGCCGACTGGGGCGGTGGCGGCGGCTTCTCATCCGACACTAGCGGCAGCCCGCCCAGCGCGGTGGGCAGCCCGCCGGGCGGCTCGGCATTCAGCCCGCCCAAGTCGGCCTTCAGTCCGCTCAACCCGGCATCCGCCTTCAGCCCGCCGTCCAACCTGAGCGGAAGCGGCAGCGACCCCGACAGCCCCACGCAGCGCGCCAAGTTCCCCTGCGTTGGCGTGGCCCTCAAGAAGAAGGTGCAGCTACAACCCTTCAGCTTCCGGCCCGAGCAGGTGGTGGAGGAGGTGGTGTCTCCGCCGCCCTACCCCATGCAGACTCTGCTCTGCGCGTCGGGGGCGCTCAAGACCCTCTGCTGAGGCCCAAAGCACCAAACTGCGACTTGAAAATGGATCTCAAACGAGACAAATGGATCGCTTTGCAAACGACTCCTGGATCAGTGTTTCACGACCATTATTGCTCCAAGGCACAAATTTGACATTTGCAAAGTGCCCCAAACGCCACCCAATTAAAAACGTCACAAAAAGTACATCTACAACCTACTGTCGTCGCATATCCAACGCGTCGTCTGTTATTTGCAGAAACTAAATGATTTGCTCTTTCTGTGCGCGCATCTTGGTGCCACACAACTATGTTGAGGAGCTTCACACACACACACACACACACACACACCCACACACCCCCACACACACACACGGAGCACCAAGCCATACAAACAGTACACGATGACTATGACAGTGGGCAACTGCATACTCGTTCATTTTTATTTCCATTTTTTGTCAAAGATTTTTGTTTATCAGCAATATCTTTTTTTTTTTTTTTTTATAACCATTTAGTCTCTGCCTTTTCTTCATGCTGTAAATTACACTGCATGTCTTCCAGTAGGACTCGGTGCTACTGTATGTTGTGGCAGAAAATGGGATTACATGTTAAGCACGCAACTGAGTTTGGGACGAATTGTGTTAACAAATGCAGTTGGGAATCCGTGTACCCCGAGCGCACCTTCTACACAAACACGTGCATCATATCGTGCACTGAAAAAGTTGTAACGACGCTCTCACAAACTCAGCCGCCGACTGATTCGCACCAGCTAAAGGACCCGCCTCCTCCCCAGTCGTCCCCGCTACGTTTTTTTCTGTGACATCTTTGACTTCCAGCTTGGACTTTTTACGGGAAACCCAAAATGGCGGAGCGTAACCGCAGTGTTGAACGTCACGTTTATTTCCCCAATACGAGCTACGTAGGTGCCAAGTGTTGTTTGTTTTTATGGAGACATTGATGGTTCCGTCCCGGTTGTTTATACTTGCTTATGTCCAGTGTTTCCCACTGTGGGTTAAAGTCAAACTTGCAATCTGTTGAGTACCAAAGCAACGAGTGGAGCGCTTGTGTGAAGGAAGTCGCGTCAGGAAAAGGCACACGCTGAGCTTTGCCATTTTGCGTACCCAATCGCTTTGGCAGCCAATCAATTTCCTGTTCATCTGTCTAACTCGATATTGTTTTTCCAGGAAGTGCCTGATACTCAGGCCTTCATACAGGAATCAATTCAAGCCATCAGTGTGTAATAAGTCACAAAGTTTGTGACTTTGAAGATGGCAAAAATCACCACATTTTCGACTAAAAACGACTTGTTTGCGGCATTTACGACTCATGTTTTTAGCAAGCTAAAATGCTGTAAATGTGTGTACAAATGGCCGACTTCCTTTTCAATTCAGAGCACGGGTCTTTGAGACTTCTGCTGTGATGAACACAATTAGCTGGCCAAGCTGCCTTTGGAGCTGATATATTATTATTATTTTTTATTTATTTATTTATTTTTTTCGGGAACTGCCTGATGCTCGGGCCTTGAAACCTGATATAAAAAGTCATATTGTAAAATATAACGTACTGTGAAGTCAAATTAAGTTTAAGGACAACAAAACCATCAAAATGACTTTTGTTAACAAATAAAGTTTTTAACAAGCTAACATGCCGCTAGCGTGTGGACAAAAGGATGAAGCAAATGGGAAAATATTTGGAGAAAATAATCCCAGTTTTAATAATTTCTCATCACTTTTGAAGGATTTTTTTTTTTTTTTTTTTAAATCAACGGTAAAACGCAAACAAAGCACTTTGTGTTGTTTTTCTGTGCAATAGTCTGAAGTGTTTTCTGCGTGCTGATGACAATGTGCATTTGCCAGGATGGATAAAAAAAAAAATAAGTTGGACTTCTTCCTCTGTGAAGCCCTATTGTGATTTTTTGGGGTTTAGCTACTTTCGGCTTGGCACTGTTAACCACTCAAAGGGTAAGTTGCATGCAATGTTGCCAGTCTGTCAGCGCTCTTTTTTACGTACTTTTTTTAGTTTTCAAATTGCGTTCATGCCGAGATCCATGATGACTCCGGGGAAGACTTTTGTAAAATTTTTTAACTTTTTTTGGTTGCTCAAGAGATTTCTATGCTGTATAAAGTGATTTTAAATATTTATATTCAACTTCAAAGGAACTTTGTGGTGTCTTTCATTTCTTGTAGTATGTAATAGTTTATCTGTTTTAGGAAAAAAAACTAAAACAACACGGCTCCACTGTCCGGGTCTTTCTCGGCTTCTTGCGTAAAATGGGCCGACATTATTAGCGTTTCGGTTTCTCACGGAACGCTTGTGGATGCCAGTGAACGAAACAAAAGAGCTCCCCCCCCCCCCCCGCCCCCGCGCGGCTTCTGCTCTCATAAACAGCACAAAGTGTAGACGTTAATCCACTCAAGCCGTGGTCCCCGTAAACCTCTTAGTATCAACACTGGCTTCACCAGACACATGGCGCTGGGAGCGCGTGCGCGCATCGCCCGCCAGTCAAAACATGACACAGACGACACAAACAGTCGACGTGTTTTTAAGCGGATAAAGCGCAACAGGCTCCGGAGGCTTTTGTTTGTGTGCTTAGTCCCAAAACAAGACCGTCCATCAAAACTTTCAACGAGTTGCACCTTCACTCACACTCTCGATCGCTCGCTGTTTTTATTGCATTTCATTTTTTAAAGTTATTTCAAAAGCAGTGACTGCACCTCTAGATACACGACAACCGAATTCCATAGCATTCAAGCAGGGCCGGTGCACCCGAAACTGAAAAGTCAGATGATTACGCAGCCCGAATTTAGGGTGCATCCGACTATTAAATGGATACAAACAGTTACTAGTTACCTGTTTGAAAAAAAAACTGTAATGAAATCAAAGTACCGTAATATTAATGTAACTTGAATACATTTAATTACTTTTGGATTGCTCCAATATCAGAAAAAGTCATCTCCATGCTGAACTCTCGCAGGCAACTACCTTTGCCTTGTAGAACTGCAACATAATGTGGCACACAGTACACTTTTTCAACACCCTTATTGATTGTTCTTATTTTTATTTATTATTTTATTATATTATTTGTATTTGCACTGGAGAGGGGAAACGCTCTAATCTAGTTGTACACTGAGTATAATGACAACAAAAGGCATTCGGATTCTAATAAGTTGAAAGTAAGTAATATTTTTAAAAAATTGTTAATTAGTAAAAAGGTACGCCTAAACAAAAAACACACACGCACGTTCTGTGACTGGCACATGAGGTTAACGGCAAAAAAAGTTCATTTTTTTTAATTCCAGATGACAAATTGAGCAGATATTGGTAATATGTCGTTTAAAAAGCTGTGGGTAGTTTTTCACGGGAATTAGTGAAGTATTTACTTACATTTGCGGAGGTAGGGCTAGCATGTTAGCTCTTCGCGCTCCTTCGTGCTAACAAGCAGTCCAGATGATTTGGACAGTTGACACGTTCTTTAGAAATGTCATGAAACACAAAAATCTTTTTTTCCAAGTCACTTTTTAAAGTGAGCGCGCAAAAATGAACAGGTATCCAGCCAGTTGTTTAGTTGTTGGCCAACATCATCATCATCATCATCATCAGTATCCTAACACGAGAAGCTTGGCAACCGACCGGCGGCTAAACTAGCCAAACGATTGGAAGGGAAGCCGCGGCGTCTTACCGGCTGCCTGGCCGCCCTTGGAAGACGACTTGGGAAGCGTCTTCGCGTCTTCCTCCCTTCTCGCAGTGCTCTTTGAGAAGTTTTCATCGGTTGCACCTGCGACGTCCAGGCAGCTGCTGTGAGGCGTTTTGTCTTTTCGATACTCCGTAGTTGTTCTGCCATCTTTGTAGTTCTTTGAGTGGCTTTAGGTGAACAGCACTTTAGAAGTAGAAAAGTGCGACTTTTTTTCAGACGTGGATTAAAACATGTAATCAATAAAATTACTCCATTCAATTTTGAACGAACTGCGATATTTTGGGCCAGTCCAGGGTCCTTCTTGCCCTTAAAATTTTATACTACTTTTTGACAAGTATTTAATTATTATCACAAAGTCACAATGTCAATATCACAATGTTTTGTCTCATTAATTTTCGTACGTATATATACACACAGAGATAGTGATTAGCGTAAGGCAGGGGTGCTAAATCCTGTTCTTCGAGGGCCGCTGTCCTGCCTATTTTCCATCTTTTTGCTGCAACACACCTGTTTCAAATGATCAGACAATCAGCAAGGTCTGCAGAAGCTCGATAACGATCCCAAGCATTTCAATCAGGTGTGTTGCAGCAGAGAGACAAAGGAAAACGGACAGGACAGCGCCCCTTGAGGTACAGGATTGAAGACCCCTGCTGTAACGTGTCTTGTTGCTTGTCAAGGGATGGACACTTTTTTCCCCAAGCAAAGCAAAAGCAAAATTTGCAGAGATGTTTCCACCCATCCGTTATCTGTACCGCTTCTCCTCACAAGGGTCGCTGGAACCTATCCCAGCTATTCGGGCAGTAAACGGGGGACACCCTGAACTGGTCTCCAGCCAATCGCAAGGTACACAAAGACAAACAACCATCCACGCTCACACTCATACCGAGGGGCAATTTGGAGTGTTCAATCAAAGCGATGTACAATATTCTTATGATTTTATTTCTTTTAATTAAATATGCCCCCCCCACTTCCTTGCTTTCGAAAATGCATCCCTGTCGAGCAATGTGTACATTGTTCTTTGAATTACTTTTGGGCGTGGCTGCTGCTTTTGTAGTGTTTTTTTTCCCTTTCAACTTGAGTATGAATGCAACGGAAAGTGTCCTCATCATTCATTTTCCAAAACATTTGCAGGATTGGATTTTTACTCCTGGCCAAACAGGTGGAACTCCTTGACATGTTTTTTCCCCTTTTCGTCTGCTCTTGTCATAATAAAAAAGAAAGGAAAAACAGAGATCTCAATGAAAGAGATGCTGTGAGCCAATCAGGCGCCGGTGTCTGTGGCACCGGCTCGAGCCGCCATTGGTTGGCGGCGGCAGGCAGGCGGCGACGTGATTGGCTGACGGAGGCTTCATTGCCTCCATGGCAACATAGCCTCCTCATAGGGACAAGCGAGGAGGAGACGCTGTCTCTGCATTATTCACTTTGGGTAGAGGGGGGGCGGAGGGGTTTCTCGTTTTGTGGCTGAGCTGATTGGTCCAAGCCACAACTGGTGCAATCAAGGCGGCAAGCTGTGCAATGTGTACAAAGTGGGATGACGATGAGCTTCTTGCGCTAACCTCACATGCTAACACTGTTTGAGGGTCACTTGACTTGTAGTCTAGTAGCATTTGTTTTGGGTCACCTTACATAATGACATCATCTTGAGATTCTTTCACATTGAGTTTGGGAACCTAAATCTAGCTTTGAGGCCCTGGGAAAGGCAGAAAGCGTCACATGCTGATTTGACAGCCGGCTTCCAGTGACGTGTGTCGCATGTGGACGGTAACATGCGCACGCAACACACCACGAGCTGCTCAAGCACAAAAACATCTCAGCCTGCTTTGTGTCGTGTTGTTGTTTTTCCGCCAGCACCGAAGACGTAATGGCGGGAGAAAAACACGCGTGCAGATTAGTCGCCAGCCCCTCCCAACCGCCAATAGGCCAGTCAACGAAGCGCGTGGTGCCTGTTGCCGTGACGACCGCTGCAAGGATACGCCGTGTTGGTAGGACGCGGCAGAGGAATGGGCGGGGGAGGGGGAGGTTGACGGGAGAATGCCTCGCAAGCCACATTACGGGTCGGCTCTGGGGTAATGTTGCCCGCAAAGACCCCGAAAGCAAAAGTCCATCCGGCGTGCCGGCGGATAAGAGCAAAACCCTCACACGGATTATCCGGATGACTCAAAACACTTTGTGCTGTTCTGCTCTACGGACAACAAGAACACACGAAAGTGTGGAGGGGGAGCCTTTCAGCACATTTGCATGCTGTTGCTAACCAAAACAGCAGCACATTGCCACCCACAAAAAAGTCCCTCTCACATGAATTCAAGGGAGGAGGCTTCATGCAATTTGTATTACAACACACTCATGCACAAGCACTTTCACCCCCCCCCCACACACACACAGGCACAGACATACGAACACGCACAAACTCACAAAAACATTCTCACACAAATACGAAAAAAAAAATAACTTTGTGGAGGAGTGGTGTGTGTAAAAAATAAATTAATTAAAAAAAAACTTTATTTGCTTAACCATTAACACATGGGAACAGTGAACAATAAAAACACGTTGACCAAAACACAAACCCTCATGCAAAAACATGCTCGTACAAACTCACACACGCACTTGAGAAGAAAATGCGTCCCGATAGAGGCCCAAAATGCTGACGGAGGCGATTTGCCCTCGAGGAGGAGGAGAGCGAGCGTGCCTTTGGTGTGACATGTGCTCAGGCCTTGTCCTGAGCAGCGCTCTCCAACTCCTCCACATGCCGTGCCATGGAAACCACCAGCAGCTTCATCTTTGGGGTTGGGGGGGGGGGGGGGGCGGACATGGGGGAGGCGATTAAAATCAGCAGGGAGAAAGTCAGCAGGAAGATCAATAGTGAGACCAGGAGGCGGATGTAAAACCATGTGGGTGGAATGGGGGGGAGGGGGGCACACAATATTTTTAATTTAGTGGCCTTATGTCATCTTTTGTCTTTTCTTTTTAAAATCAAATCTGGGTGGAACATTAGTGGCAACACGTCAATTAAAATACAGGTCTCCCACACAGGGCCGAGCCTCTTTGTTGAAGTGCTAAAGTGGCGTCACGTTAACTACATGCTTCAGTCGCATGTCAGCGAATAAGCCCAATCGCCAAAAGCAAGGAAATGCGCCAAATGCGCCAAATTAGGTAACGTGGACTGAGCCTCTTTTTTGACACATGGTAACATCAACTCAAAAGTTGTATTTGTCGAAAAGGCCCATTTAAACAAACATGACGCATTCTCCAAATAAGAGAATACAGGCTAAGACCCGAGGTCGACACATGGCCAAGAAGTGACGCGTCAACAACAAAGCTGTGTTCATGTTTTTGTGCGCACAAAAAAAGGGGGCGAGGGCAAAAGGCGCATTAAGATGCACCAACTGGCCACTTCATTAGGTACAGCCTGTCATCAAAATGAATGCGAATTCATTTGCTGTCAATATGTTCGCTTTAGTGACCACACACATGACAACAACATGTTTTTCTTGCCCAACAAAGATTCCTGCACATCCTTCTCAAATCTTTTGTCTCTGCGCTCCTAGAAAGCGCGACCACAGGGACCCCTACAGGTCAATTTGAACATTGGTTTATCCGTCAAACAAAGGCCATAAAAAGGTAAACAACCTTTGGACGGTAAAGAAATAGAAATCTGGAATAAGATTCCAGCTAATGGAGCGCATTGACAAAATAAAAAATTAAGATGAATGTTTTGGGGGGGATAGCAGACGTCTCAATTGTTGTGAGGTTAAATGAATTGATTGTGGGGATCAACGCAGTGTTATTTTTCTTTTTTCTGTTTTGTGTCAATGAGCTCATATCTGAGCTTCCCACAGCCGAGGTGATGTCATGATGAACAAAGATGAAGTCATTGGCAATTTCAGCACAGGCAAGTGGCTGGAGTCTGGAGGTATCCATTTCTACTTTTTATTTTTATTTATTTAATTTTTTTAAATCAGCCGTTGTTACCTCTGTCAGCACTTGCTCCACTTGGTCTCTGTACTCAACAGTCACCGGCTGCTCCTTGGGGCCCTCTGCTGACAACTTCTGGCTCGCCGAGCCCAGCACGTAGCTGCAAATATTTCACACACAAAATAAAATGGAAAAAAAAAAAAAAAGAATCAAAACCAAAACAACCATTTTCCATTTACATTAATACATTTCCAACAATTTGTTCATAAATGTGCACATTCAGCAAGAACATTTTTGCTTCAATAAATCTCATCCAAACTACCGTATATATATGACATTTAAAAAAAAAGGAAATTTTTGCCTAATAACCTGTCAATGTGGGCCACGTTGAAGCAGAAGGTGCATCTCTTGTGGTCCAAGTTCTTCGGTGTGGACTTGTAGATCATCCCAAGAACTGCGTGGCATCCCACACACACCAAATCCACGACCAGACTGGCCAAAAACAAAAAAAAGAAGCAGAAGTAGTGATTGACAGGTGTCACCTGGAGTCACACAGGCCTGTTATACAAGACACATTGCTACTGTTGGCCACTTGACACCTTTGTTGGTCGTAGAAGACATTTTGAAAAACGAGCATTTCTCCTAACCTTCGCACCGATGGACAATTTAATGTGCTCAGTGCACGTTTATGGAATGTGGACTGCAGCTGAACTGACAATATCAGAAATGTGAGACGGATTTGCCAACCAGTGTGCTGCATTTATATGCTAAAATGACTGCAATGTGTCCCTCACAAAAGATGTGATGGAGGAATTGCCTTACCAAGGAGAACCTTTGCTGGCTTCATGCAGATGAGCGTCCGTACCGACCAGCACGTTGTTAGTGACTCCTAAGACAAAAAAAATAAACAACGTCAAATGGAGACACTTACACCGAATGCCTTTGAAATCTCTCATCATGGTGCTTGCGAATGTTGTCATTTAGTCGGGTTGTTGACATATACATATACACACACATATATATATATATACACGTATATACACACACACACATCAGAATCAGAAATCCCTTTATTGTCATTGTACTCAAGTGTGCAACGAGATTAGAGAGCTCCCCTCTCCAGTGCAATACAACAATAATTCAGATAGATATATAAATTAGATAAATAAGAGAGAATATATATATATATATATATATATATATATATATATATATATATATATACATACATACATACATACATATCGGTATACACACACACGCACACGAGAAAGCAACTTACGCTTGAGCTGAATGTGAGTTTCTCCGTCTTGGTTGCTGTCCCAAGACATGGAGTCCCCAACAGGCAACTTGCACTTGGCGCAGATGAACAACACCGGACCGTCATCGTCGTCCTCCGCAGTGGGACGAAACAACCTCTCCTCGGCGACGCTGGAGTCCACGCTGTACGTTTCGAACGTCCTGTTGACACTTCCCACGCCGTTCGTGGGATGCTTCGCCCGCGTCGCCATTTTTGTTTGTTTGAAATTTCGCGGCACCAGAATGGCGAGAAGCGAAGAGGAAACCAGATAGATCACCGCCTTTTACTTCCCCCCACGGATTATTTAGCGTGGCCGGCTGGGAACAAATTGTTAAATTTACTGACAAATATGAATTGAAAAGGGCCGCAAAACGTTAGTTTACCTAGCCAATGACATGTTTTACTTCTGTTTTCAGACGGTTCCTTTTTAGTACAGTTGATTGTCGCTACGTCGGGTAAGGTCGACTGTCTTGATTCGTGTTTCGTCTTTGACAAGTACCCGGATTCGAAAAGACGAAGAGTTGATTTGTTCGTTTTGAAATATTGCATATTTTTCTACAAATAATTGTTGTACCACAAAGTCTATGTTGGCAATTAATTTCATTGACTTTAATAAGTTAAATTACAATTATGGTCAAATGGAATTGCTTTATAATTCACGTTTTAAATTATTCTTTACTCACAAGGCATTTTTAGTACGCGCGATTCATCTTGATTCGTTTTTTTTTTTCGTTTTTCCGTAAAGTGAAGCGAAAGCGGAGTTAAACGTTATTATCAATTACTCGCACACAGTTATTGTGTATGTGCAAGCTTTAGCTATTATCCAACAATTTAGTTGAAAAAAATGTTACGCGTTTGGGGTAAAAAAACAAACAAAACGGATTCTGTTGCCTGATTGGGTAAACACGCGGAAAAAACGACCCGGAAGTGTTTCGGGCAAATGTTCGCGGCGCGAAAATCGAAAGCGCGACTGCAAGACGCTGTTATTGATGATCGCTCGATTTCAGCAAGTTGATGTTTAATCTTCTTCGGCCATGTGTGAAAAGATGCAGAAGGTAAAGATTTTAATCGTCATTTGTTGCATTGTTTGGCGTGCTCACGCCGTGACTTTGTTTAGGTGAACCGCTGGCTGGCGGTGGTGTTGGGCGACGAGGCGGTTCCAGAGTTCGAGATGACCGCGAGGACGGTGGATATTTTGGAACAACTCGTCCAGTCCAGCGAGCCTCGATGCCGACACGCCCACCTGCTCGCCGAAGACCGAGGACAAAAAGCGGCGGAGTACCAAGCCGACGGTGCGGCAATGGCCACGAGATTGGCACCTTGATTAAGGTCGACCAAGATCGCAAATCAATTGACTTGTCCATCAAATCAATGTTTACATAAATATGAGAGCTGGGAACTTGACCAATTTTTGCTGGTCAGTACCCCGCACTCTGGTCGCGATCTTGGTACCCTTCCAACCTCGACCCTCCGGACTCATTCATAAAAGTTGTCTCTTTTTTTCCTCAAAAATGGGCGGCCGTTCCGCACATTTCTATTGAAGGTGTTTAAAATTTGACAATGGTGATGTTCACTGTGTTCCTTCAGGTGCTCACCTGCAAGACGTTCTGGTCCAAGGTTTGGGCGTGTCCTTCGCCAGCCTGCCCAAGTCCTGCGTGGACTACTTGTCTTCTATGGTGGACAATGCTGCGGTCCTGGCGGTCCGAGACACATCGCTCTGCAGGTCTGCTATACGGCAATGTTAGTGCGGTAACCTTGCCCCACCCCCAAATAAAGAGCTCCGGATTACGAATGTCGTACTTTCTTGCCATTGATTACGTCACATAATTTTTGCTTGTGAAATCCTGTGTGGACGCTCGTATCGCGCATGCCAGGAAGTCACCCCTGGCTCCTGTTGCTGCATTTGTGTGCTACCCACTGAGAACTGACACAACAGGTGGTGGTTGTGCCATATTCTGCAGTTTGATGCCGGCGCTGAATGGGCTCACTGGCGAGCTCCTAAAGGCGGAGAAGTCAGAGACCCAAATGGACCGGGAGCTCCTCAACCTCAGGAAGAAGCTGAGTGCTGCCCTCGTGCTAAGGGAACAGCTGCAAGGGTACGCAAGCTCTTCTTTACGTTTCCAAACGGAGACATGATGAGTTTTTTTTTCCTTTAGAAAATAGGACTTGATTTTCCCGTAAGATAACACGTTTTGCTTGAAAACGTGCTACATAACATTTCTCCTTAAGACAGGTTTTGTTCTATGATTTTTTTTTTTGTTCTTAAATATATTCTCTAAAAACGCTACAAAACTAGACACCTTAAAAAATGGAATAGTTTTAAAATCTTGAATGTGACAGCATCTTTTAGATTACGATTATCTCTTTCGGAAAAAAAAAAAATGTGTGTGTGTCCTCCACAGAGACGTGAACAAAATATGTCAGGCTCAAACGGTGGAGAGCGCCAAAGCTGAGGAGCATCTGCTCAACATGGACTTTGTCAAGGCCAAGGCCAACGAAATCCAGAGCAGACGGGAGGCCCAACAGGTAGGAAAGCTTGCCATACAAAAAAAAAAGCATCTAAAAAGAAACCGACAGGATTTTTGCATTGGATTTTTGAGGGTGAGTGACAGACAAATAATGTGCTGGGCTGGTATTGTGTCCAAATTATTATTGTTGTTGTTGTTGTTTGACTTGGTCAGGCTCAGCTGGCCTCCAGGAACACAAAGGAGCCGCTCAGCCATCGCGCTTTAGTGCGACTTTCAGAGGTGAGAGCCCGAGCAACATCATCAAGCTCAGCATGTTTCACTTCCTGTTGTGTTGCTCCAAACAGGAAGTGAACGCGCTCAAAACACAAATCAGCTCCCTGAAGAAGAAACTGGAGCCCTTCGTGGACCTCAGCGCGGTTTGTGACTCTGAAGCGTTTGAATCGAAAAGACATTCTCGTTCCGTTTTGACATGTGCTCTAAACGATTTCTCCTACCACAGAGCCCGTCTCTCGCTCGAGTCAAAATTGAAGAAGCTAAAAGAGAACTGGTAAGCGCACTGCCACAATCTTTTTGCCAGTTAGGAAGTCACCCGCCTCATTCCCTTTTTTTTTTTTTTTTGTGGGGGGTGATTTGAGCCAAAATGTGGCCCAAACGAAAATCGTTTCTTCCTTTGGCCTTTTCTGGTATCTCTAGGTGGCGCTTGACTCTCAGCTGGAGATGCACGTGGACTTCAAGTGATGCTACGAAATGAGACTGACCCAAAGGAATCTTATTACACATTTCACAAAGTCAAATGGGAAGAAGTGTTTCAAGCCACTTGGTGCAGCGCTGACCTCCGCCAAGGCAAAAGAAGCCAAATTTGGCTCAGTAACAAATTGAACGCATTCACGCATGTTTGATGCTTTGTACTTTGGATATTTTTATTCCGTTTTTTTTTTCTGTGTAGGGTAAAGGTCAACTGTATTTAAAGAAAAGAAAAAAAAGAAAAGCGTGATTATTTTTATTATTTTTTTTTTTTAGACGTTGTGCCAAACTGATGCTTATGTTTAAGTTAGAGAAGTTGAGTTCACTGTAGAGGGTGACACAAGTGGATTTTCACTCCCGCCCCATCCCTCTAACACAGAAAAAAATCCCATCCAGTCCTGGACCATAGTTAATAAAAAGAAATCCTGGAACGGACAAATAGTATTTCAATGAATAATATTGATGTAATGTTTTACACCTGCACAAAACAAAAATACTTTCATGCACAACAGAATTTAAAGAAATGTACATCGTGGTTGTTCCCCAAAATCCACGGCAGCCTTTTTTTGTTGCGAGGGTGATCGGCGCAAAGACGTCAGGGAAGTGAACACCGTTACCTGGGTCCCCATTTAATGTTGGTCAGGCCTTGAAATTGTCTTTTGAGGGCCTGCCCGTCGGACCACTCCGAGTCCATGTAGCTGTCGTCGTCCGCCTCCTCTAATTTCTAAAAAAAACAAAAAACAAACGGGGACAGTCAACACAACTTGTTCACAGACATGATTCATTCAAAGTATTTCTAAGTGCCTGTTCGCATTCTGTTGCTGTCAAGAAAGAAGAGACTAGCAAACATCACCACTTTGAGACCTTTTTCATTCTCCCCCGAAAACATTTTAAGGAAAATTGCCTTGCATGTTGGCGTCAAAATGTCTGCGTGAGGCTGTTTTCTGACACTTGACTGACCTTGAGCTCCTCCTGCCTCCTGTAGAAATGCAGCATCATCTGCTTGTGCTGCTCATTGGTGACCAGGGGCTCCCTCGCTGGCGCCCCCTGTCCTTTCTGCAGGGTAACAGCACTACATTTCAGAAACGGTCCTCATCAAAATAGTCACAGGATCAAGATAGACAGGACACTTTGTGAGTCCAGTTAAAAAAGATGGTTTGAGGAATCCGTCCCGTCTTTAATGAGCCAGTGTTTAGCCTGCCCCCTCTACTGCGGGGGTTTGGTGCGTAAATGCAACAGGGCAGAGAAGTGTTAAGGAATTAAATGGTGTTAGCAGTTGTCATCGCTTTCACTTTTAATTCTCAGTGGAACGCCACTCGGCACGTCTGAAGCTCCGTTGTCAAATTTAGGCCCCGACTCACCTTCTGGAGTTTGACCACCAGCTTGGTCTTGTCGTTCTTGCCGATGTAGTCTTGCAACTTCTTGCCCCTCAGCATCTCCTTGGCGGCCCACCACAACTGACACTCTGACTCCTCCAGGACCTGCAGCGAGGCCTGAGGGGAGAGGAGGCGGGGTTTAAACTCCAGTGTCGGGCTGGATAATTTTTCCACTTTAACGGATACAAAAAGCAAATGATAATGACATCATTGAAAAGAAGTAGACAAAATACCTGCACCTCTCATGCACAATTTATTGTTAGATATTGCAAAATCCATTTGTATCCAACTACTGAATTAACCAATGAGAAAATGGGTCAACTAATCAATTCCCAAAATATGCACTCACCTGCGTCCCCGACAGGTCCTCACGGTCTTCCAACTCCATTCGGATGGGGTCGTGAGGAGGCAGGCCCATGGGGTACACGATCATGACGGCCCCCCGCAACTGGGCAATGGCTTCGTTCACCATCACCATGGTCACGCACACGTTGACTTCCGCTTGTTTCTTCCAAGGGGAAACACGCAGTTGCATTAACGTCACAGACTGCAGTGGTCGCAATCCATGCGCAGACTTACTTTGGAGATGAGGGCCTTTGCCTCGTCCACCGTTTTAAGTAGCACGGCTTTCATTTTCTCATTGGGAGCTGACGCAAAGAAAACACGAAACGATCGTCAGTCATACAGACTAGTCAAAAATCAATTCAGAGAAAACAATCATAGATTTCATGTTAAGGCCAAATCGCCAAGCTCTATTTTTGAGGCACTAACCCTTTCCCAAAATGGTGTTCAATGTCCTGAAAACTGAGAAGCTCAAAAGACGTCCGTCCGCTCACCGTGCCCGTTACGCCGGCCAACGTCGTCCTTCTTGAAGATGGCGCCCCCGCTGGGCACGCACTTGTCCTCCCACTCGTCCTTCAGCTTTAGGTCCACCAGCTGCTCGTCTGTCAGCCCTTGCATGTTGGGCGGCAGCGTGACGCCGTGCTCTGCCAGCTCGGCCATCTCTGCAACCGGAAGAACGCGTACTAATAAGTCACATACAATGAATCCCACTTTGCGTATCAAGGCCAGCCCCCACCCGCAATAAATGAAAATCCAAGATCCAGAGAACAATCATATCATATCAAGGGACAATTTAGAGTGTCCAATCAACCTGCCATGCATTTTTTGGGAATTTGGGAGGAAACCGGAGTACCAGAGAAAACCCACACAGACACAGGGAGAACATGCAAACTCCACACAGGAAGCCCGGAGCTAGAATCAAACCCTGCATCTCTAAACTGTGATGCCATTGTGCTAACCAGTTTTCATTGTCCCGCCAGAAACTAATTATGACAAAGTCATTATAGTGATATGAGCACCTCACTTTGAGAGTCACTGCTGTACAGTGACCATCTAAGCAAATATTACATATTATTACACACACATATATACATATACACACACATATATACATATATATATATACACATATATATATATACATATATGTGTGTATATATATATACATATATGTGTGTATATATATATATATATACATATATGTGTGTATATATATATATATATACATATGTGTGTATATATATATATATATATATATATACATATATGTATATATATATATATATACATATTAGTGTGTATATATATATATATATAAAATAAAAGTATCTTACCTGCACATATTCGGCCGACTTTAAGCCTCCCATTGTAAATACCGACGATGTCGCGCACGAGCACGTCGACGGTCTCGTGCACGCCGGTGCTGACGAGGAAGTGGCTCTCGTCCCCGCGCTTCACGTGCATTATAACCATGTTGAAAGCAAAGACTTCTCTTGCGAAAAAAAAGAGAAAGAAAATAAAATCAACAATCTTTTACACCAGAAGCGTGAGCGTGGCCAAGTGCCACCGAGTGACACAACGTAACCAGGGCAACGGATTTGGAGGGCGGGACGAAGTTTCGAGAATAGCTCGCGGCTAAAGCTAAAGGCTAGCTTTCGCTTGGCACCACTCGTCGGTATACAAGTTCCCAGAAAACAGAAAGACGTCAAAACAACTTTATTAATCGTTGCTAAAACGTCACGCATGTCAACATAACGTCACCTTAATTTAACACTTTTAAGAGAAAATCATCCAACCTTTATTTTATTGACAGCATCAAGAATAACCTTTTTGTTAAGAAAAAAATTTAGGCTCCTGAAAAATACTGTCCGACTAATATGACGCCTAGACTCAATTTGCATAATGTCAGACGACGTTTCAGGACAGTAAATTGTTAAGTTTTTCACGAAACACAATTCAATTGGGTTAATACATGCATGTTAAGAATAAAAGCAATTGAACAAACAATGGTTAAATAAATATATTAGCCGATAGCATAATAGCTTGTCGCTTGTCCTCATAAAGCAATTAATTTAAAATAATTTACCCGCTGAGGTGCAGGAGAGTAACGAATAGCCACGCGCTCACTGAAGACGTTCACATTTGTTGACATCTGGTGACTTAGCAACTCGTATTTATATCAACTTGATTGGCAGAAAAATTCCGGGTTTCTTCTTCATCTTCAAAAATGCGAGGCAGCACTGCTGTCACCTAGAGGCCAATGGTGGAATTGCAGATTACTTTGGCGTCATGTTCAAAATAAAAGCAAACACGATTGGGTTCAACTTTTATTTTTTTTTCATACATACAACATAAATGGTCTTTATACATAAATGTGCAATCTGCAGCTGTGCACGTTAAATATGGAATATTCACGGATATAAACATGAATTGCCACTTCGTTTTGGAATACATATAGATTACGTTCACTGGCACACTTACTTTCTATGGATTACGGCCATTAATTATAAAGTAGAGCGGAGGACACTGACCTAACAAATGCAGCCAGTTTGTGGCCTGTAAAATCTCAAATGCGACACAAAAAAAAGCAGCTGGCTTGTGGATACTAGGGCATATATATATATATTTAGACTTTTTTTTTCTACTTTGCACACAATTGATGCCTGTCAGAGCGACGAGTGGAAATTTGGATTCAGACATAATTAACTTGGCCTTCATTCATGTTTTACGACATTGGTCATATATGCGGGGAACCCAACCCGTTGACAAAGTCTCAAACTGAGAGGCCAGAGAATCAAGTCCCGTCCTGCTGTGTGTTCAAACACTCACACAACACTGAATTATGACACGCGCACAAACAAAGCACCCTGCACATAACACATCACGCCACAAGTGTCTGTGTGTTGCTTATCACACATAACACATCACGCCACAAGTGTCTGTGTGTTGCTTATCACATCCCCCAAACACATTACACACACACCTGTTTGTTGCTTTTCACGAGGGGGGGGGGGCAAAGAAATCCACAATATGTGGGATGAGCAGCCAGAGTGCATATATTGTGTGCACACACGGTTCCTACAGAAAAAATGATGTGTACACTGCGACAGTGCGACACAGCGTACATTCATGAGCAGCGTGAGCGCAGCGTGACCCCTGACCCCTTCATTGATATTGCACAAGTGCGCATAGACAATGGAGACATTTGTCGTATTCCCCTGCTATATCACTAACCATTATTTACAATACAGATAAGTCCAAAATCTAAATTATGCACCTTCAGTGTAAGTTTGTGCCGAGCTCTACTGCAAGAAAGCAGATCTTGTGGCATCCATATGCAAATAAAGCTTTTTTTTTTTTTAGCCACATCTTTGTTTATCTATGCCAGTGACGTAGAGTGACAGGCACAATTCAATTCTCTTCCACTAGATGGCAGAAGGTCCAACTGAGCTGTGTTGGCAAGTCAATTTGAGTGGAAATTGAGCGGTCCTCATTATTATTCCAGTGGTGCCTTGAGATACGAGTTCATTTCACTTAGTAGTTTTTCGAGATACGAGCTGTCTGCCTGGATTTATTCGAGTTGAGCGTCTGCTTCGCGCTCCCACTCTGAAATGGGGTAAGCAACATTCACAACTCACTCGCGTTTCCTTGCAGTGGAAGGACAGTATCAGATGGTGGCGCTAATGAGCCATTTAGGTGGTTTGCGAACTGCCAATAAAGCAAAAAAGGACAAACCATTTTTTGTGCTTTCATTTTCTGTGTTTTCAGGTTATGTGGGGAGCGAACATTATTACTTTAGCAACACAGGCAACGCAATTTTAAAAAAAAATGTCGGCATTTTTTTTAAGGGGGCAGGAACAGATTAATTCCTTTAACCTTCATTTCGATTGGGAAAGACGATTTGCGATATGCCTGAGAAACAAGCATGGTCACTCAACTCTTATCTCAAGGCACCGATGTAAATGTTGGGAAGCACAGAAACAGATGTTGATATTGCACAGGTGCCAAAGCTCATTTAAAAATAAAAATTTGAATTAAATCGAGGGACTTAAGTGAAAGATGGGAGTGCGCACATGATTCGGCTCGTCTTAAATACACTCACACAAACACACAAATATACGTTTATCCTGGATCTATACATATCTAGATCAGCGTTCAGTTGGCTCTCGAGCGAAGAGGAGGCAGTCGGGGCCGTCGGGGTGTTTCGGGACAGCGGCGCCGGAGCGTGACGGGACTGGAGGAGGAGGAAGGGTCGGGATGGCGCTTAGCCAATCCGGTTCAAAGAACAGGGCCGTGTTGGAGGGCAGAGTTTTAGCCCGGTGCGCGGGGAACGCCGGGGCAGGGGTGAACCAGTCCGGCTCGGGGAACAGGTCAAACTCAAGTGGAGGGGCCGACGGGACCACCGCTTCAGTTAACCAGTCGGGTTCGGCGAGGGCGGCGGAGCTGACAGCGGGTCTGGCCGGGAGCGGGAAGTCGTCGTTAAAAGTGACCCAATTAGAGGGCTGGCGACGCGGCGGCAGGACGGATTGCACGGTCGACGAGGGGGTGATCAGGGACGACCCCCGAGAGAGGCGCTGCGGGGCAACAGCGGCGGGGACAGCGGGGACGAGCGCCGCCCAGTCGTGCCGGCCGGTAAACGGGTTGGTGCTGCAGGGCCGGGCGGGCAGCGTCTCCATGGACAAAGGGTTTGGGGAGGTGCGCAGGGTCTCCTGCGAGCGACTGCGGGGAATAGCGGGCGGCGGGGGCGGAAGAAGGCCAGCAGACATCAAGGAGGATAACGAGGCAGGGACGGAGGGCGGACTCCTCAGGGACGAGCCGCGGGTCAGCGATCGGGTGCTCTGCCGGGCAGGCAGTAAGTCGAGGGCGTCCGGGGCCTTGGGCTTTGTTTGGACGCCGTTCAGTCCATTTGTCTGACACACAAAGAAAACATCAATCGCAATCTTCAATCAATCAATCTTGTTTTACAGCAAGAGCTACCTACGCCGCCTTTCTGGGACCACATTTCCACCAGTCCAGTTCTAAATTTTAGGAAGGTTGTGTGCAGAGGAGGAAGGCCACAAAGCAAAGAATAATCCCATCCACCCCTCCCCGCCCGCACTTTCAAAATGTTTCAGGTTCTTGTTTGGAAATTGAAAGTTGTATTTGGAAGTGTCAAGCACATTGAGCTGTCTTGTGAATGAACTGCGCTATAGAAATAAAGCTGCCTTGCCTTTCCTTGCCCTCGGCCTACTGGAAGCCATTTTAGGGACCAGACCACACTCCTATTGCTAAGGCTGCCCAAAAAGGAGGTACGGACTGAAATGAATGGGACCACCTGATGGATACTGGACTTCATTCCCACTGTGCTTGTGTGCCCAAAAAGGGGGTACAAACTGGTGAGCACTGCGTTAAGTAAGGCTGCCTGAAAAAAGGGGGACAAATTCAAACACCTGGTCGAGAGTGACCCATTTTACTGAGTGTCCAAATAAAGGAGGTGGAGACTGCAATGAGTGGTACTGCCTGGTGGAAACTGGATTGTCAAGCGTGGCGTCCCACATGTGATGTCCTCAAGCCACAACCACATGGAACACTAGCACATGAATGAAATCATACAAAATGATCCTAGCACGTACGAAAGGAGGACACGGCAACATTAAAGGATGGCGGGGTGCAGATGAGCGACGGAGGAGAGATGTGAAGTACCTGTCACCCCGATGGCTCGTCCGGCTTGTGAGAGAAAGGACAAAGGAGGCAAGAAGGACAAAAGCCAGAAGAACACAAAAAGCTTGTGAGGAAAGCTAAAAAGAGAGAAGCTCCATTTTCACATTGACAGAAAGAAAGAAGGGGGAAACAAAAAACAAAAAACAAAAAAACAAGCGTAATCACCAACCTGGGTGGCTGAGTCGCCCTTGGCGGCGTCCGACGGCAGAGCGTGATGCGAGCGGGAACGCGGCGGCGGCTTCGGAGAGGCGAGCGTCTGCACGGCAGGCGTGGGCTGCATGGGAGGAGGCAGCTGAGGCTGGGCCGCGCCGGCAGCTTGCGGTTGTACGGGGGCTGGCACTGACGGCCTCACAACAGGGGGCACCGTCGGTAGCGCGGGTCCCGCTGGAGGGCGGCACCACCGAAGTGAGTTTAGTTTCAATACAACAAATGTCGTGGCGAGATAAAAACATGTTGCCACCTAAAGGAAGATCAGATGGTTTGGCCGCCGTGGCGGGTACTGGTCGAGGGGCCCCGGGGTGGGTGTCGGCGTTGGGGCGAGGGGCGCCCGGGTGCACGTCTAGGGCGGGGCGGGGAGCTCCGGGGTGGGGAGGAGGAGAGGGACGAGACTGCGGAGGCACACTGATCACGCCGGCTCGAGGGGGAAGATTCTGGAGAAAAGCACAAACACGGCGGTATCGATATGAGCATTCGCAACATTCTCATCGGGATGACCGCGATCAGCGTTAGCGGGATCAAGTTGGACCAGGACCACCAGCTTGAGCAATTTAACCAGAACTTTCCTTAATTATACTTGGCACCACCGTTTTATTTCTGATGTGATTTTTGTGAGGCGTTGAGGTGGAAACCTACCGGCCTGGAAGCACCTCCGGGTGCGGGAGGTCCTGCGGCGACCTGGCCTCGACCTGAAAGGGTTCAGACAAAGCAAAGGAAGTAAATGTTACCCCCAGATTTTGATACCCTTGCCTACGCCACCCGATCCTTCACTGGGGGCTTCTCTCATTTTTTGTGTGCAATGGCACCCACCTTCATAATTCATTAAACAAAACAAATGCAATAGAAATAAAAAAATAATGAATTATTCTTCAAGGAAATAAGTCATAAAGCAACATAAATGCGATTTCTACAAGAACAAAGATGCATTTTTTTATTGGGACAAAGTCATACTTTTTGGAGAATACAATTATTATTTTCACAAGATAAAGTGATATGAATATGATATTATGAGTTTAAAAAGAGAAGTGCTACTTTACTGAGATGAATTTAAAACAGCCTACAACTTTATTATTGTACTCTCAAAAATTCTCTTCTTTATTCCTGGAACAAAATGGAGGAAAAGAAAATTCAACACATTTAGATTTTTAGAGATTTATGAGACGATCAAAAACAAAAAATGTTACCAGATAAGATAGGGAGGATAATTGTTTGATTATCTTTGTTTTTAGTAGTGCTCTTTTACTATTTGTTTTTGCCCCAAATGATACCACATACTTTTAGAGTTTGTGAAGCACTGCATTACGTCACTCACCTGCGGCGGCGGCGGCATGCCGAGAAAGAGCCGGGCTTTTTGGTCCTTTGCGGCACAAACGGAAACCAAAGTACACAATTGTCACACACGACGTAAAGAAACCGAATGGCGGCCGATAGCGTGCACGTCACGGTCATCTCGGGGTAAAGCACTGGTAGCAAGTATCTATCGTGCACAAAAATGGTGTGACCTCTGGAGTCCCTTCTAACAGGGAGGGGGCCAATGCCGCCTTGACCAGGGGGTTTGGGTCAAGCAGAAGAATAAAAGTCACACGGTGAACACCCGTTTCACATTAGCTGGACTAGCGTAGCAGGAAGGCGTTACCTGAGGGGGGCGGTGGGCGCTGGGGGGGCATGGGTCTCGCCGGGGGCGCATTGGGTCGGGGAGGTGGCGCGCGCTTGGGCTCCAAGCCTTGGGATGGCGGCGCGCCGGGCTGCAAGTCGACAGGAGGGCCTGGAGAAAATTAAAACGGACCCCCCCCCCCACACCAAAAAAAATGAATACATTTTTCAAAGATGAAACTGAAAAATTCAATAATTCTGTCCATCACTGACTTTGATGCATTTGTATTTTTCAAGTCATTGACAGTTCAATTCAAAACTCACTCAAGCTGCTCGGGTGTGCTACGCAAAGCAATATATATTATCTTTCTCACAAAAACTTTAGATCTAGCCATATATTTTTTTATGTGTCTTTTAGGACCTTTTTAATCATATGATCCCAGACAAGCTGGGCGAAAACGCGTAAGATGCAGCATTGTACATTGTTGCAAAGTGGACGATTGGAGATCTAGTCATAAGTCAATGGTTCACAACAATGATTTTGATGGAAAGATAAGAATTTATTAAAACAGCGTTAAAGACAAGCAGGAGGCGATACAACAGCAAAGATGGACAAGAGAAGTCAATGTTGCCAACAAACACAGACCATGTCGAAGCGCATTTTGCATGCATGTCTTCCACCTTTGGTGCACTGGTTGATGCATTGTCTGCGCTTGCTGAAGACGAGGTTTGGGTTCGGCTGACGACCTTGAATAAAAGACAAAAGACAAAATTAGGAAAACCATTGAGACGGCTCAGAATGCACCAATTTGAAATTCCATTCGACGTCGCACTTTCAAATAACAGTCATCACAAGTCACATACCGGCGGCGGCTCGGAACTTGTTGGCGTTGAGCTTTGAATATCTACTGGAAAGTCGCCTGCTTTCTGCCTTTCGAAGCAAACGTTTGGCGAGCTCCTTATAGCATTTGATCCTGAAATGTCATCCTTTCGTATTTGCCTCATCATATAAACTACAAAGTCTTGTGGCATCATTTGCTATGTGATCTCACCATTTACAACACGCCTTGTGACACAACTTGTTATTTAACAATTCATCACAGACAACTTCATTTCAACAATCATTTTGACACATTTGAAAATAAAGCAAGCGTCGCGACAGTTAGGACATGAAAATTAAAATGAACGATAACGCAAAATAAAGCAGCAAATAATTGTGCTTACTTGCTCTAGCTGGTCCACAGACCCTTCGCAGATGTTGTAGTCCGGGATGATCCGAGGCTTTCGCTTTGTCCAGTAAAATTGAACTTGATCTTGGTGTGTGTGTGTACAGCCTCCTCGTGTGATTTTTTCCAATTCTTGATCTCCATATGGTGACCACCTCATGCGCCTTATCTCTGTCTTCTTGTCTTCGGGTGAAGGCCTCTCGGCGTTCACAGTCAACTCTTCCTCTGATGCCTCCTGTGTGTTGACGCACGCTACACACAAATACAAGCGGGCCCCCTTCCCGACCGAGGACGCCTAACACCTGGCCGGCTAGCTTGTCTTTTGAGATGACCCTCATGTCTGAAATGTTTTATGAGCAAGGTTATTTTTGTTACGAAAAAGGAAACCAAAAAAGTAAAATTGTGCTTTTATACAGGAACTCTTATTTGATTTGTGGACTTTCCAAGTGAAAGCCCATTTACTTGTTTGTTGTAATGTTCTTTTTTCTTACATTTTTACTCCACAATACTTACTCTGATTTTTTTGTTTGCTTATTTTAATCTTGAACAAAAAATGCACAATGTTTTAAAATACAATAGTACAGCATATAAAACGAAGCATTTCCCCCCAAAAATAAAACTAATAAAAAAAACGAACAAATTTGCTCTGAAAATTAATTAAAAGGAACTACATTTAAAAAAACAAAACAAAAGTGAGTGGATTTGTCATGGCTACCTTAAATTCTAAAGTTACGGCACATTTCACCCACAAATAATTATGTTTATTTTAGTTTTCTTTAGCACAATGCAGTTTCCTAATTTACTCGTTTGATTTCACTACCCTCAACATTTTTTAAAAAATGCTTCGCGACAAAGACATTTTGTTTACAAGTATTTCTTTTTGAACTCATAGATAGTTTTGTAGTAGAAGTGCAACTCTGCAATGCGTATAGTTTTGGTTTCATTTTAATATGCACTAAACAATCGCAGCCAAAACTTTGAAGGCCACAATATTGCCTTCAATTTAAGATGAACATCTCAGAAATGCTGGTACAAGCGGCAACGTTTAATCAAACTCGAGTGTTGTAGCATCTCATTAATTTGTACATACACAAAGAATCGAGCTGTGAACTAATTATGGTTATATAAGAGCAGCAAACTTGGAGAGGCACCCCCGCACAACACACAGCTTACCTTGCGAAGGTCGGGCCGGTTGAGCGCCACGTCCGGGCCTGGCGGGTGCCACCGCCTCTCCATGGGTGGGGGAGGCACAGGGGCTGCCCCGCGGCGAGGGCAGCGGGGACGAGCCGGGCGCCGAGCCGGCGGAAGGCTGCAGGTGCTGCGGAAGGATGGCCTCCACCTCCTCGTCCACATCGCCCTCCATGTCGTAGTCGTCGTCACCCATGTCGGCGTCCTCGGCCAGCAGGGTGGAGCTGGCTGAGGTGGGGATGCTGCCGCAGATGCGCTCCACGCTCATCTCCTCCTCCAAGCTCTTGATCCAGCCGGGACTCTTCAGGCGGATATCCATCACCTTGCCAAGAATCTGCAGCGAGGCCCAGGCTCTCAATTTGAATCATGAATATCCACTTGTACAGATTTAAAACTGATATTACTTGAAAAGTAAGTCAAGAGATTGCATGGTTTACCGGTCTCCTTTTTTTTCATTGAACGTTGTATTTAACAGTAAACCACTTTCTTTTATTATGGAACTATATCTTTTTATAAAAAAAAATAATTCAAAAGACTTTTTACACATGTCTACTATTAATATCCATCCATCGGTTCTGTGAGCCACTTGTCTTCACGAGGGTCATTATTATGACGAATGAGTGACTTACAGTAGATGCGCTGACAGACAAAGCGGCCAGAGCAGAGTAACCCTCCAGGAACGTCACCCACATCTTCTCCTCAACAAATCTGACAAAAGAAATAATAATGCTAATTACAAACAATTTTCTTCACTCCCCAAAAATAAATAAAATAGTATTTTTCCTGCGAATCACACTATCATCACATAGTAGCATGACGGCGATTATTTTCGTCTTGGCCCTGGTAGCGTCAGGCTCACCGGATGAGGATGACCTCGCCGAAGTTGGCAAACTTATCAAGTAGCTCGTCGATGAGCGCGTCATCAAAGTAGTCGGCCGGTCCGGACGAGCACAGGGACACCAGGACCGTGCCGTCAGGGGGGCCCTGCAGGGCGATAACGTCCTTGTAGACCTGGTGCCGGGCCTCCGGGTCCACCTCCAAGATGTCCACGTCCATGATGGCAACCACCGGCCTGCAAGCCGATTGGTACATTAGCAAGCGCTGAAAATGTCACCAAATGAGCAAAATTATCTTTATTTAGAATAGAGGAATTTGTTTCAAATTTGCTTCGTGAGTGCGACCCTGGGCCAACTCCCATCACCAAGAGAGCCGCACCCATCAAACCAGGCTTTGCCTACTGCAAAAACATCCCACAAAGTCAGACTGACAGTAGACTCAGAAAATAAATCAGTTTTACCTGGGAAAAAAAATAGCTCAAATTCGATCAAACATTTTATGAAATGCAGCAGGGAAATCAAGTATTTTTGGTTGTAACAATGGAAGGACTTATTGGATTGCACCAACCTGTGGTCTGAGGTCTTGAGCTCAGCCCTGCCGTAGTACTTGAGGGTCCCGGAGCTCCAGGGGAAATCCGGGTCGTCCTCGTTCTCAGCTGATGTTGAAGCAGCACCCACCACATTCATCTCCTCAGCTGCATGCAAACATTTTAAAGCAATGTTAATAGTTTTATTCTCTCTCTCTCTCTCTCTCTCTCTCTCTCCCTCCCTCCCTCCCCTTCGCGCCCTCCCTCCCTCCCTCCCCTTCGCTCGCTCCCTCCCTCCCTCTCCCTCCGTTGACTGGCTGAATGGAGAGCAAAATGCTTGCGGGGTACCTGTTTTGTCAAAGTTCCACTTCCTGCGCTTCCACAGGATTCGATCGGTCCAGGCGGGCGTGCGGCACTTCTCGCTGGTGTCGTAGTCCTCGGAGAAAAGGTCGTACTTGTACGTGGGCGCAAAGTCCAGCTTCCCCTCAATGAATCCCCGGAAGACCTGAACCACGCAGAGGAATCTTTGTGAGTTTTGATTGAATCGGTCAACAAAAGTGGAAAGACGACATTAAGCCTCATAGCACAAGTGCCTCCAAATCATATTTAAATGAATTCAAAAAGAAAAAAAAACCATCCAGCTTCCTTGATTTAACCATTGCGGATAGATTCAAGTAAAATATGACTTAATTTGGAGAATTTTTTGAACACAGAGGACGTAAGGAAGGTCAAGAAATAAAAGGAATGAATTTTGAAATGTGGAAAATAGTGTGCAAGATGTCGGAAATGGAGGTGCTATTTTGACTATTTTCAAGTTGTAATATGTAAATAATATCTGTTGTAAAAAGTGTTAATTGGGGAGAATTGTTGGAATTCTTGCAATGTGGAAATTATTTTCCAAGTTGTTCCAAATGAGTGTAAAGTTTTGAAATTGGAATGGGAAGGACGATGAACCTTTAAGTTAAACGTGACATTCACTTGAATGTTTTGTTTGAGAAAAGTGGACATGCAAAGTTGCTATTTTTCAGTATTCACACGGTACAAAAAAAAAAAAGAAGATGATTACTGACATGGACAAAGCAACACATGAAGAGTAAAATTTGATTGGACAAAAACAGCCACAATAAAAACAAACAAACTGTTGGGACTCAATCTGTACAATTTCTGATTTACCATTCCGGCATTCTTCTGGTCAAAGAGCTGGTCGCCGGCGGTCAGCGCGTCCCAGTTCTGCTGTCTGATCAGCTCCTTCACCTCCTCGTTGGGCAGGTTGATGCGGTAGTTGAAGTCGCCGCACCAGAAAACGTAGTCGTGAGAGTAGAGCAGGCGACCCTAGAGGAGAAGTAGCGGCAAAGGATTAAATTAAATCTTTCCCATGCCCGTTTCAACATTTTGTTTGCGTTCCGACCATGGGGAAGCTGAGTCTGCGCGTGATCTCGTTGTAGTCGTCATTCCTCTCCTTGACCTGCGACTGTCCCGCAGCGAAATGTGAGCACACGAAGCAGATGCTTGTGGTGTGGAAGAGCAGGCGGATGGCCACGCCCCCCTTGTTGCCAGTGGCGCCACCCATGCCCGTTTTCACCGTGTCCACCGCCACGTCCCTGCACAACACGCAAAAAAAAAAAAACTTCCAAATGGTCTGACTGCCAAGCTGTATAGTATTTGTTCTTTGTTTTTCCCAGTTAAAATTTGGTCTATTTTCAAATGAAAATAATGACTCGTTGGCTTATTTGTTTTCAAATGTAACAATGTAAGAGTAAAAATGTCCTCATTTTAGTCATGACAAAAAAGACGAAACAACAAACAAAAAAAAAAGAATGCAAGTACACTGAGAATCAGCGCTTCTTGCCGTGACTAACGAGCAAACGTAGCTTTACTAACACGCGTTAAATCAAATAATGACCTAATCACTTTTTCAATTGACAATGGAAAACGTCAAGGAGGAATAATACACGGATGGCCGAGGTTGGTTTTGCGCACCTGATGAAGGGCGCGTGCTGCGGGCGGATGAAGACGAACAAGCACACGCCCACCAGCTGCTCTGACGCCAGCAGCACGTACTTGTGGTCCCGAGAGATGTTCTTCTGCAGCTCGGCGGCCCACAGCTTCTGGTTGGTGGTGCTGCCGAGAAATCAGTGACACGCGCTCAAATATTATGTCAAATCCGAGTGAAGCAAAGTGTTGAGACCAACGTGAAGAAAATGTGACGGTGAACCGTTTCCGCGCTCCCAGGAAGACATTCTATTAGGTGTTGGTGAGAGCGAGTGCACATGGGGGGACATTTTATTTCATTAAAACAAAAAGTAGAGTGCTCGCATTCTGCATACGTTACCTCCCCTAAAGTCCCCACCACCAATTCGGGAGCAAGCATGCGTCCAATACTTTTGTCTACCCATACCTGGCGCTGACGATGTTTCCGGCATTCAGCTCTACCATTTCCTCAAAGCCGATGGCAAAAATATCAACGGGATTGGCTTTGCTGTCTGGAAGGAGAACATAGAAGAGTTAACTGCAATAATTCCAAGGGGACGCGGACCAGACCCTCCTGTAAAGGAAAATCTTTTTTAGCAGCCCCGTACAGGCCCAAATGTGGACGTTAAAAACAGGCCGAGGCACCTTGGAACTCGGGGTGCCCGGCGATCTTGGGGGCGTCGAGCAGCCAGTCGTTGAGCGTCTGGTTGCGGAAGGCGATGCTGCGGAACTGCTTACCGCCGTTGACGTTCCACGTGCCCACGCACACCCGGATCTGCTTGGGCCGCGTGTACTTGCCGTGATTCTGACACATGCCCAGCAGCACCCTGGGGGAGGCTGCACAAAAACGGGTTGGCCAAATGAGAGCATGCACGCAGGTGGAATGCATCTTTAAGAAATTATTAATAGATGAGATGAAAGAAAATGACGTGAAAATTAAAAAAAAAACTCACAGTGAATACACCCACTGACAACACATGACAACGGCTTTTGGGATGTGTGCGCGAAAAAAAAGTGACAAAAAAAGGACATAAATTGTAAAACCAAACACCATTGAAATAATTATTTCAACAGTGAAAAAAGAAAAAGATTAATCATTTATAAAGTTCTACTGGAAACAAAAACGTTTTGCATATATTGTACGTTTACAAAATTTGTCAACTTTCATTTATTTTTCAAGTTATTATTTTCGTTAATCTGGCATAAATGACCTGCCATTGGAATCTTCCAAGAAAAAGTCAAAAATCCAGAACGCTCTCAAAAGGCAAACATTTTTTGTAGAGAAAACTTGAAATCTCACAAGCAATTATTGGAGAATTTCTTTCAGGGAAGAAAAATTAAAAAAAAGAATTAATTAATGTTCATTTTTCTTTGAGAAAAAAAAAGTGCTCTTTGGGGTATTTTGATGAAAGCATGCCACAGGCAAGACACCTGTGAACCATTTGTGTGTGTGCGTGTGGTGGTTAAGCACAGTATGTTTCAATGAAACAACCAGCACACATGAGGTGAAAGTGCAGGACCGGGTCAGTGCACTTGAGGGGTGCTCATGTACTGTACCTGACTGCAAGACGGGCTCAGTGACTAACAGAGCGCAGCAGTGTGGAGAGGAGGAAGACAAAGTCACGTTAGACAAAACGTCGGGCCGACGTAGCGGCGGCACACACGAGCTAATCTCAGGTGGGGAGAAGGGGGCTGTTGGACTTACCGTAGAGGCTGGAGGTGGTGAGCAAGGCCCGAGCTTTATCAGCCAGGTCGCTGTTGAGCGTGGAGCCCAGCCGCAGGATGTCGATGGCCTCCTGCTTGGAGCTGTCGAAGAAGTTGTTCTGGATGGTCCTGGTCACCGAGCGAGCGCCGTCTTTCAGCTTTCCCGCCTGGCGGCACAAGGAGACCGCGACCGGTTACTTGACGCCAGTCGGTCGCCAGTTCCCGCGCGGGGCCATGTGGTTGATTGCTTTGATTTAGGAACAAACGGCACTGCTTGCTTGCTTCGATTGTCATTTTTTTCTCCCCATGTCAGACAACAAGAGTGTTTTCCAACCAATGTACATATTTTAAATCAGAAACATTTCATGGAACGCCACCAAGCAAAAATGATGAAAAAAAAAAAAGCAGCCGAGAGCGTGGAAGCTTTTAATTTATTTTTTTCAATTTTTGTATGAATGGCAAGAGGTGGACACACGGGGGAATGGCAGCTGGTGTCACCCCGTGTAAGAGCACCCAATTGTTACAGGTAAAGACAGATGAACGAAGATATATTTTTCGCAGATGATTTTTTTCAACCATTCAATTGAGATTGAAGAATGACATTTTTTGGTGAGTGAGCAAATTTGAGAAAAATGGATAATTGACAGTGGTTGGGAACCACTCTAATAAGCACGCCGGAATTTCCGACGATTAGATGTCCGCCTCAGGAGAAAAGAAAGGTCTCCTCAAATCAAATAAAAACCAAAGAGGAAATAAAGCCTCTCACCCGTCCTGCCACGAAAACTTAAATGAGGAATTTGGAAAAAAGACAAGAAGGCTCAAACAGGAACTTACCACACGTGCAGAGGGTTCCGACGGGCGGCAGAAAGAGACAGCACATGACACACACGAGCGTTAAGAGAGCACGCAGTAATGCACGCACACAGCACGGTTTTAAGACATCTGCATGAGTGGCGTGCGTGTCCAAGCGGAGCGGCATGTGAGTGCACCACCTTGGCCTTGCCGTCCAGCGCGCCAGTGCCCGCGTAGATCTTGCTGACCGAGTCGCCGTTGGCCGACCACATGGTCCTGAACACCTCCTGGAAGCGGGCCACCAGCTGAGGCTTCTCCGTCAGGCCCATTTCCTCCAGCTGCTTGGCCAGCATCTAAAAGCAATGCAGCAACACGATTACGCTTTCCAAAATGGACGCCTTCACGTCTTGCATCATCAATAAATTCACCCCAAAAAACTTTACATAAAAATCATTGAGACTGAAGCCCTTCCCGAGTATATTGCCGACTTGTCCGACTACTGCCGTACCTCCAGGGCAAAGAAGGCTTGTACACTGTTGGTTCTGTCCAAACAGTCCAGGCAGTTTGTCCTGATGGTGCCACCCTGGCTCCTAAAAAAAACAAAAAAAAACGACATGTGACATGTCAAGGATGCATTTTACTTGCAAACATGCCAGAGGTCTGACTAAGTAACATCTGTGCAAATCACAAGAACATCTCAAGTTGACTTGAATGTTTCAAGCAAGCCCCAAATTACAGAGGCGGAAAAAAAAACACTTTAAATGACTAAGTAAAATGCAGTAATAGTTGTTTTTTCAAAGGATAAAGAACATACCGTCCGCCTCCATGTGTTGCTGCATCATTTGTGTTCAACATTGCGTAATGTTGTAACGTAGATGCTATTCATTAGCCAATTGATGCTGTTTCCCATGATGCGTTAGCATTGAGCTCGTGGGAGGAAAAGTTGTCTTTATTTTTTGTTTAGCTTGTCACTAAACTTCAGCGGGCAGTGGCGCTGAAGCCTCTTTTTCAAAGCATTGTTTACTATGGGCCAAAGTGCTGCTTGGTGTCAAGTCAAGTGATTTTAATGCCCATATCCAGTTTCTGCTCACATGTTAAAGCAAAACAGAACCTAAACATATACAAAAAAATGCCTAAAGGAGGATTTGTATCCAGAAAGACCAAGTCCAGTGCATCGCGTCTAATGTGCGCCTGACCTGGAGATGCCCATCTCTCCCGAGTAGTAGAAGAAGCCGCACTCCTCCACAAACTTGCCGAGCTGCGGCTTGAGCACGCTGTGCAGCTTGTCCGCCTTGCCGCCGCGCACGTTCTGGTGGTAGTCGAAGTTGACCATCTTGACCGACGCGGCATGCTCCGACGCTTTCAAGTGACTCTGGAAACAAACCAAAATGACTAGAGTTGGAGGAGCTGCACATATCTATGATTTCAAGTGTAGTTTCTTCACAAAATTGTTTACACCAAATACCACAACAAAAAAAACAACTACAAGAAAAAACTTTTCTTTTCAATTTCCACCATAATGCACTTAGTTAAATACAACTGAATTGTACTTGACAAATGTACGATACTGGATCAGTGCTGGGCAACGTTAGGGGCGTTAACAAAATATTTTCATCATCGTTGACGAAAACAACAATGTACTGGATCAAATTAAAGTTGTAGAATACTGAGATATAAACCAAAAAACAGTGAGGATGAGTTTTACGATATGTTGGCGTCTCACCTGAAAGGCTTTGCTGAGCATGTGTTCTCCTTCCTTACTGCCGAGCAGATTGATGATCACTTGTTTGCCGTACAACCTCTTCAGGGCAGTGAAGTGTCTGAAAATAAATAAACAAATAAATAATAGAAATAATTGATAAAAAAACAAAAAAAAAAAGTTTCCAGGTTTACTTTAAAAAACGGACTCTGTCCAATTTTTTCCAAATCTGAATTTATGTATACCAGCAGGTGTGAGGATGCTAAATTGTGGAGGACTTTAGTTTTCCTCCTTGCTTAAGGTTGCAGTGTGATGGCCAAATGCCATAAAACGTGAAAATTGCTGGAAAAATTGGAAAGTTTGGTCGGAAGCAGCAATTCTCGGCTCATTTTGCAACCCTCCTTTTGCCATATCCTTGACGGCTGGGGCGGTGCGACAGCAAGCTTACATTACCTTTTCTTTTCTTTTTTTTTTACCAAAGTCAAAGTAAGGAGGAGCCTTTGCATTTTGTTTGAAAAGCAGCTTGCTTCCCTTTCTAATTGTCTTCTGCTTTGTCATCACTGACATGTGAATTCATTTTACCTTCGGGCCGTGCGTGTTTAGTGGCAGTTGTTCTGCAACATCGTCGCCAGCCTGAGCAGCCAGAAAAATTGATAAGGTTGCAAGCGCGCAAGGTGTGGGATGTTGATTAAGGCGGGTATCTTAAGAAAAAAGCGAGCGAGCGAGCGCCCAAGCACAAAATGTCCACCGGCAGTCGACAAGAGATAACAAGACTTTGATGAAGTGTTGCCTTGTGCGAGGCAAAGGCCAATGAAGAGGACTTGTAGACGGCTCGCTGTAGCAGCTCATCAAGCAGTGAGCGAGCTTGCGAACTTCCGGATGGAGGGCAGAATTCGAGGATACTTGCAAGTACCTTTCAAAGGCCGGCGCGTTGGCTTCGAATCCTCGGGAGAGTTTGACGCGATGAGAGCCGACCTGAGGGGCAGACACGGCAAGAGTCATGCGTTAACACACACCTGACGCATAGTGTGTCTCGGGTGAGCGGTGAAGATCGGCGTTTGCACAACGACCTTGAGAGCGGCAAAGGGCATAGGACACAAGGATAGAGGGGACACGCGCCGAAGAGTCATCTATCCGGACTTTCATCACCTCCACCACAGACATTTGCAGAGTGCTTTTTATTTGCATTGAGATTTATTAGGACAACACCAAAATGACAAATGAAACATTGGGTGCAGATCTGGCCGAGCGATTTTGAGGTGGAGAGGTGTGCGTGTGTGCGTGAAATATTTTGGGTACACTATTCCTTCGACTCCGTGTGGGCCAAACATGATGGTTTAAAAGTTCTGCTCTCAACTCGATGCCTTTTAAATTGCACTTTGGAGGCATTATAGCAGGTTTCACTTTTGTTCAAGATTACTTCCTCTTGGTTTTTCCTTCCACACCCTTACTTGGTCACATGCTAGCTTTCTTTATGAAATAGGTGGCATCCGCCCTACTTTTTCCCACATTTTGTTACATAAAAATAATTTATGATTATTTCATCTCATCTATTTCCTGATGTGTGATGACTCACTGAAAGCACTCATCTGGCACACCGAAGTCAAGCGCGCCTGTCAGCGCAGGAATTTCGCAGGTTTTTGCTTGTCGTCAGGGCAAACATTCCTCCCCCGACCATGCCCTCCAAGTTCTACTGAGTTGTGCATCATCACGAGGCACGTCAGGTTTCATTTGGTCACCGCTTCCCGTCGGTGTCGCTTGGCGTGATGTATTTTTAATAATTGCACGCAAGGCGAGAGGCATCATGTTGACAGCGAACATTTGTTCAACTTGACGGTCGGTTGATTTTTTACCTTCCACACTATATCTGTGACTTTGAGTGTGTGTGGCTTTAAAAGGCGGGAGTCATTTCCTCACCACAGTGGTTGGGACGCTTAGCTCTATTCTACATTTTTTTTAAAATGGAGGACAAGAAGCTGTATCGGTGCCTCACATTTTTTACTATCACTAAAGAAAGTGTCTTACCTCATCGTGGGGAAATACAAAAACGGTCTTTCCTGTGCAGAGTTTTGGGAGGGGACATTGGCGGAGGGAACTAGTGGGAGCGCTAAAGCAGGACGTCAAAAGCTGGAAGCACCAACAACCTTCTGAAAGCGTCTGAAAACAAGCCCCGGTTCACCTCCCTTCGTTTTTAGTTTGCTCATAAGAGTTAGCAGCATCAAGCCAGCTGTGGACTAACGAATAAAGTGGAAGCTTTGAGGTGGGAGGGCGAGGGGGTGTTTTCAGTCCAGGCTCTCACCTGACCAAAGATGTCGGGGAGCTGAGAAAAACAGAGAAATGCCCTTTACCGACCAACAGTGAGGCTGCCTTCCAAAAATGCCATCTGTGCAATGTCAGTCAAGCCCCAAAAGCAACTTAGGTCCACACTTAAAGCTGTTTTTCTAAGATGCAAAACAAAATAAAAATAAAAAAAAACAAGACAGTGTCCGATTGCTGATTATAGGCCACCAAGGTCAATACCGCATTTTAGCCAATCAGTCTGATAAAAGTGACATGACACTGTCACTATGTTTTTGTGGTACCGTGCAACCTTGACTTACAACTAAATAGTTGGGCTCCCAAATCACTCACCAGGCCAGGCCACACTTTTTAAAGCCACACACATGCACTAAAGTCACAGATATTGTAGCATTTTTCCTGGTCAAGCTTGAAACTCAAATAAATTTTCTCCTATAGAAATAAATTGAAAAGCCGCTTATCCGTTCTAGTCCCCTTATAATTAATTTTTTTTTCTTAAAAATGTATTTCATCCTGCATTTCTACATGTTACAGCAAATGAGCTAATGACTGTACGCACCTTCTTATTTGTGTTTAATATGTGCACCTTTAAAGCGTCTGGCCTAATGAGCGACATCACAGGTTAGAGTCCATTTGCGTTTGACTGATTGTGCCGCTCGGCGAACGGCAGAAAGTGTATCGGTGGCTGCGGCTCTCCCGACCCACTTGTTTTATTTTCAACTCAGTCAACCTGCATCTTATAATATGGAGGCACTGCTAAGTCAGGATGCCGGCCAGCGCATTTGTTGGTTGGCATGACACTGCACAGATTCCCTCCAGACTGCGTGAGCCCAACACCAACAAAAGCGCAACAAGCAAGAGAGAAAGAGCCTTATACCAAGTGAGGGTTGTCATCATGTTGACCGGGTTGCCGATTGTCGTTCAGGTGCAACCAAACCCCCTTAAGGGACTTTTTCTGAACACAGCACGAACACGGAGATGTGTTAAACGGCATCGCTCGGCTGCCATCGTGGGCATGAGACGCAACTCTCCCGAACATCCAAAAATGAATGTTGACAGCCGAGAACGACGCCAGCCTCACTGACGGCCATGCGTGCTCAGCTTTTTAGGAATTGCTGACCGACTGAGGATGCGGGTGGATTTTCTTTTTGACTTACCTGGATCCCCGGCTGCTCCCAAAACAGCGGGATGGAGCCACGGATCTGGATGAACGACGACACTCTGTCATCCAGGAAGATGGCCTGTTCCGCAAGAGAAAGGACGCAGCCAATTCAAACGCATTCAAATTGTCATCAAACCGTAACACATTTTCTCATGGATGGTTGCAAGATGAGGATGAAATGTGTTTTTGCAATAATTTTGCCATATGTAGAACTAGCCTGTTTTAACGACATGGAACAAGCGGGAACAAAAAGGCTCGTACCAAGGATTAAAAAATAATAATAACAATAATACATATCGGAGCTGGGCAGTCCATCCCGGGGGCGAAATGGTCAGTCCCTCCGGCCCGGCCAGACGCCCATTTTGTTTCGGTGACGCATTATAAAAAAAGCGCTCGATTAAGAAAGGCCGGTGGTGGATTTTAGTCTGCTCCTGAGAGTGCGCTTTCATTTCCTCACGTTGTTCCAATGGCGCACACGTCAAGATACACGGCATGCGCAATGGTTTGCCGCTCACCTGCTCCGTCTCCACGAAGTTGGCCACCTGTCCGTCGTCGTTGGTGCCGCGCACGTTGAAGCGCGTGCCGGCCCGCTCCGAGCTGAGGCGGGAGAAGATGCACGCCTTGGCCTGCTTGTGTCCGGCGTAGATGGTGCGGATCTCCACGCCGCCGCACATCAGCCGCAGCAGCCAGTCGTCACAGTTGACGCCGTAATGCTTCAGGTGTAGGTGCAAGGACTGGTTCCTGGTAGCAAACAGGAGCATGACAATACGCCAGCAAGTGAAGAAAATGTTCGGAATTTTTCTCATGATTGTGACACATAATCTGTTAAGACTACACATAAACAAATTGCGTTGGAGAGAGAGATGGCAAAACTTGGATGACTGCCAACTTGTTGCCACCCCTCGCCCTCAGAATCAAAGTGACATGCCGAGATTCACCACCTAATCTTTATCTTCGAATATAAAGCTGTGCTTATTTCTAATCCAGAGTAATGCAATGCCGCCATCTCCTGGCATCAGTTCGGTAGGACAAAACTGAACTGGACAGACAAGCTTGGCCAGACCCTTTTCCACACCGACTCGTTGAAAATATTTCTGACAAATGTCTGTCAGTATCCGTGAATGAGTTCATAGACTGTAGGCAACTTTAAAAAAATGTGAGGAATTGATCTGGAATTGATTGATCAAAATAACAAAGGCTGACTGCTAGCGCTCCTACCAGAAGAATCGGTTGTCGGTGGTGTCCTCCAAAATGCGTCGGCGTGCGTTGAGGCTCAGGTCCATGCTGACGCCTGAGGCGGACCACGCAAAGTAGAAGTGTCCCGAGTTGAGCACCTTGCGCACCTCGGCGATGCGCTCATCGTCGCCGGGGTCATTCTTCAGCGACACAAAGTCCGTCTGCGTCACCCGGAACACCTCCGACTCCTGCACTTTGCCCACCGAGCTGCAGCCCGTCACCACCACCAGGCTGTGGAGCATGGAGTCGCCTGCGGTACGGGAAGAGGGGCAACATCTTTGCAAGGTTTATTAGATTCCTTTATTTCTCCTGATAGCAAGCATGCTTTGAAATCGTTTTTTTCCCCCAGCATTAATTTGAATCCACGTACAAAGAAATAATACAGTGAGGGTATATGTTAGAAAAAAGAATCATGCTGACTGATAAACTTGAATTAAGTAATGAATGGGCAAAAAGACTGTACCCAGGTTGAGACGGAGGACGCCCAAGATCCCGTAAGCGTCCACAATCTTGGAATATGTGTTTTTTATGGCCTCCTTCTCGGCCGCCGCTGAAGACAAAGAGGAACAAAACGTGAGACGGCCGGTGCGGTAAAATGGCGGCGAATTGAAAAAAGAGGTTCCCTTACAGAGGACGGCGACAGCCCCGGATTCAAACATGAGGCATTCTTCCCGGGCACGCGTCTCCACAATGACGCTGTAGGGGGGCGGGTCCAACTTGTGGTAGACGCGATAACCTTTACTGAAGGCCATCGTTGATGCCAGATGCAATGACCTACAACTGTGACTGAAAAAAGACAGAAACCTCAGAATGGAGAGAAGGTCCATCCAAATAAAAAACATTGCTGATAGGAACAAATATCAAAGATCATACAGTCGAATTACAGTGAAATCTGCAAATTAATTGATGCTAGCGGATAGTTTTAGAATTGATTATTCTTTTATTGCATAAAAATGATTTTGTATTATTAAACAATATCAATACAGTCACAATTCTGTGACTTTGAATCTGTGTGGCTTTAAAAGGCGGGTCCTGGCCAGGGGACGACGTTTTTTTACTATAGCTGCGCAGTTGTATGAGCCGGTCCACCCAAACGGCGGACGACTTTCTTCCTGAGCCACACTTAAGTTGGCACTAACATGAGTCCATGTGAGGCAAACATCACTGCAAAGCTTTGAGGCATAGATTTTGCTACAACTTTTTTTTGTGTGTATTCCAGTTGATAAGAATAATTGTCGCCATTCTAGTTTAAACTGCACGCTAATTGCCTAAGATGGCAGCAAAGGACTACTTGTAGGCCGAGCTGGCTAGGGATGTAACCATTCACTCAAGCCCCAATTCGATTTTCAGTTGCCGATTTTGATTCAATATTTTTATTTTTTAATTGCAGCCACGCTTGTCTCTGTTTGCTTGTGTGCTGCTGCAGTGATCCACAGATGAAATCACCATTTTATTTTGAGCAGTTTATATCGATATTAAATCGATTTTCGATGAATCTTTACATCCCCAGAGCTGGGCAGTCCGTCTCGGGCGCTCGGAGGACGATCATTTTTATGAATCAGACCGGAGGGTCGAGGCCGGAACAGTCCAACGATCGCGGCCGGAGGTCAGGGGACTGACCGGCAAAAAAAGGCACAAGTGTCATTGACTAACTTTGGAGGCACAAAAGGTGCGGACAGGTGAATTTTTCAGTAAATGACAGACCTCCCATAAGTAAATAAAAAATATATAAAACTGATGATACGCGAATGCCAAACGGAGAATATGTGGAGGTTCACTGTCCAGTTAAATGCGCGCACACAGCACGGCGATCGAGTGGTTTGCACATCTGCTTCACAGTTCGTGAACAATTGTTTGTTTACATGTCACCCGCTTGAGGCTGGCGACCAGTGCAGGGTGTACTCCGCCTCTCGCCCAAAGTCAGCTGGGATAGGCTGCAGGATGACTGATAAATAAAATTGATGTCTCAGTGTCCATCCAGAACACACAAAAATAATCAACCATTCACTACTAGACATTTTGTCTTTGTGTTCGGGTTGTGCCAAGAAGACACTCGAACTCCAGAGAGGAAGGCCGTCGACCAGATTTGAACCTCGTAACTTTGAGGCAAACGAGCAGACCACTAGCGTACCGTGCTGACATGTATGGTTGCATTCTATCATCCAATTGATTCCCTCACTGCGGCTAGAGGAGGATTCCGAAATCACAATTCGGCACACCCGTCACCTTGCGTGTCAATGTCAATATACAGGAAGGGCATGAATTAAATCGGTCGTATATGACTGCAAATAATCATATTAGATCTGCGTGACAAGTGTGAAAGGCGACTTGTGTCCTGATTAAAAGCCATCGGGGACAACAAGAGGCCGGTGGGCAAACACGGGACAGTCACGACTTCCACTTAGAACAAAAATTAAATCACCACACACACGGGGTGACGTTAACGTGTTGTGACTGTTCATTTATTACGGTTCGTTTTAAAAAACCAAAACAAATATACACGGCATTTTTAAATTCATGGAATGGCGAATCATTTTAGCCGCGTTAGCTTTAGCTCGCTAGCCCCAATCGTTGATTCGCTATCTAGCCGTCGTAATGTGAATGGCTGCGTCAAACCGGCATTTACCTAAACAAACAACCACTCTGCTCGCGCAGTGGACATTCGGGGGAAAAAACTAAAGTAATCCCGACGACGCCAGTTCCTGCGTCAATGTAAGGAATGGATGAATAAATAATCACCACAGGTAAAGCAAAGGGAGGCTTTTCCTGGTCGCCTTATCGAATCCCACCACCAGGTTGCGACTCCGCTGTCACAACAAAAAAAAGCCTTCCCGCTGCGTTAGCGCAATGGTATGTTCCAACGTGAGGCTACATCAGAATCTATCCTGGCGAGGTTTAGCGAAAGGCAGCAACTGCAATAAATATATAAAAATATCACTGGAATACTAACATAGCTTGATATTCAGCGTAAAATAAACGCATATTTAATATGCTAAACACGGGAAAGTAAGAATGAACTCGTCCAACTTTTTGTAATTGACAGTCTATACTAGCCAATAAGCAGCGGACCTTTAGCAGCAGACTGTCTAATCGGATTTGGACGTAAACGGGAATTAGATGGTCTCACCGCACAATTTGACAAATGAGACACCATTCAAATGTAACACATACAAAAAAAATATTACAGCATACGTAGTAAATACGGCCATATTGTAAATACAATAAAGACGGGTTTGAAAAATTTCCTCTTCCAACACGTTTAACCAACGACGGCTGTCACGAGCCAATGGGAGAGGCCTTCAGGAGCAGGCTGTCCAATCGGACGTGGAGGAGGACCGTATTTGGCTAGTTGAAGAATGCAGGAGTGACAGGCTACACTAACCAATGGCATCGGATGTTTTGAGGCCGACAGTCCAATCGGATTTTGGAAATAGGCGGGACTTGACTGTTTGCAGACTGCTCAACTCGACCAGTATGTTTCGCGCGATTACTCTAGAGAGAGAGTGAGTGTAATTGTCCTCATAATTTAATAGAATAAACGCCGTAGAGTACAAATATTTTCGTATAACTTGTTTCTAAACGGCAAAGGTCAGTAGCAAATACGAGCGCTGTTTAAAGGTGGGCACTGGGCAGCACATTTCGGTTGTTCTGAACAATGTTCAACGCACCGCGAAGAAATGCGATTCGTGCTCTTAAAACAAAACTCAAATGTATATAACTTAGCAAATAATAGGCACATTTTAATAGAATAAACACGGGGGCGTGAAAATGTTCTCGCCCGACTGTTTTTTTTTATGACAGTCAATAGGAGCCAGTGGAAGCTGTTTTGGGGGCAATGCCGTCCAATCGGATTTGGATGTAGGCGGAGCTTAACACTTCGACTGACGATGACATAGGCGGCTTCATAAACTCGACCTTGGTCTGATCGGAGACGAAGATGATCATTATTGTGTCTTGAACGGGTAAGAAGCACTTATAAATCATGCAAGACATGTGCAAATTGTATTTTTTGCAAATAGTTTGTGTCTACTCTCGAGCCGGACGTTGGCCTCTTTGCTGACGCACGCAACGTGCGCCCGCAGGGAAGTTAGTAGATAAATGATCAAGAAGTCATAACAACGTAATAATATAGCTTTTGGATTGGGGAACCGAGGCTTACGAGTAATTGTTGTTAAATTGGCAAAAAATGGATATTGCTATAATCATTAACATTGTCAGTAGTCTGATGTTAAGGCACAGATCGAGTATATATATTTTAAAATGTATGACAAGAAAGGAGCCATGTGCAAGGTGCAGAATATTGCCGAAGTCATTGTACATTTTTAAAGCGCATTTGAGCCGAGGTATGTGCTTCAGAGGTAAAAATATTTGTCACTTTGTTTGATGTTGTTTGTTTTTTAACTCCACGTGAGAGGTGGTGCGGTGTTCACCGTTTGCGGTTTTGAGGGCTCATTTTATGTTAAATTGTTGAACTTGATTTTTCAATTCCATTTGTTTCTTTACATAACAGAAAATAACAGAAAATTTCATGAAGGCAATTAATTAGAAAGAAAAGGAGCAGAGCGAAGAATACATTTCATCAGAATATTTTCTTTTCTCATGGCAATTAAAGTATAAGGGCTGTCAGTGATTTGTGGATTTTTGGATTTTTGGGAAAATATCCCTTTCAGCATTTCAGTTTCAATAAATGCAGTTCTCTTCTCGATGAAAGAAAGAAAAAAAGGTCATGTTTGACAAAAGTATCGCCTTTGACAACAGGGACAACTTTTAATCCCGAAAGGGAAACTTTCAATCATTTTCACATTTTCTGTGAAGAAAAACTAAATTTCTGTTTTTACTGTACTAGGTGTTGGTTCAAGTTAATGCTGGGGGGCGGTGTATGCTGCAATGTATTTTTTTTTCAAAGCTCGTTAGTTATCAGGAGAAATTAGTTTAAGTCATTTCTAACAATCACAGTCCCCCAAAATACACATGTGCTTGAAAAAAATGTTGTCCGATGTAGATGGCCATGCAGGTCATAGTAATCTGCAAAATTGAATAGCAGCGACCAAACTTTTCCTGTGTGCTCAATTCGTTTTTTTCTGTCAACACTGTTCTGCTCTTCTTCTGGTACCTATTGTATATGTGTCCGTGTTTTAATTTGTGCTCTAATTTCCCGCTAATTTATATGACACCTTACGGAAAGCGCTTTGTTACAGCTCCAGCTGTTGTGAAATGCGCTCTAGAAATAAAGTTGTATTGTATTGTTCTGTGAACACGTTCAAATTACTTTGGCAATTATGCAACGAGGGTAACGATTTGCTTCCTATGAACAAACTGGAAAAGTGATTTTTGTGGGGAAAAAAAAAACAAAACAAAAAAATCAACCAAGATGACCGGCCATATCCTTCAGCCCTAGTTTCGTGTTAAACACATTGAAGCGCTGGCACAAAACAACACAAGGTTTTGAATGCTTCTTGAGACTAAAATTACGCCCAACGTAAAAATCACCAGACAAAAATTAAGTGACTCCGCCCTGCAGTGACCACGAGGATGCTGATGTCCTATTAGCAGTCTTTGCATAAGCGTTGAAATCTCAGCATGCTCATTTCTGCTCACCTAACATCTTTGTACCCTACCGTCTTTGTGGTTTGGACTTTTTTTGTGTAGGACCGCTAAAGCTGGCTCAGCATGAAGGGTCTTTACCTGGTGGAGCCCGTGGTGGCGCTGTACGCCTTCTCCACATACCTGACGTACCCGCTGGTGTCGCAGTACGTGTACCGCCGCCTGTGGCAGCAGCTGACCAACAGCACCTACCCTGTCTCTGATGACACATCCACGTGCGCCGCCGGCGCCAACGGCAGCGACCACGGCAACCAGACTTTCTACTTCCAGGCCAGTCGTCAGGCATCAGATAAGCTGCGGAAAGCACAATCAGAGTGCTTGCAAATGTCAAACTACAAACATAAGAAAAAAAAAAAAGATGTTGTTGACCGGCTAATGGACAGCATCGATCTTATCGAAATTAGGTCCATCAACACACGTTGACGGATAATATAACAAAATGGAAAGCGCTTTGTTATAGCTCGGGCTATTATGAAATGCGCGAATGATACTCTTCAGACATATTTTTTTTTTCTCTACCAAGAACAACTAATATTACTGCAGTTTACTGAGGACAGACCAGTCTCTTTTTATACTGCCTCCTGGTGGTCTAGGTGCACGCACCAGTAGGAGAAGCACAATGTCCGTTCAAGTGAAGCAAAAAAAATGGTACAGACATTTACATTCAATTTTGTCATTACTGTATGTTTTTATCAAGTGCACGTTTTTTTTTTTTTTTCAAATGAACTCAAAACAGGTAAAAAAAACAAACATTACAATTACGTGTTGAGACGATTGCTCGATATTTTAAGGTTGAGTGGAGCACTTTTGTGTTTTTTCTGCTGATGCTGCAAATTTTCCAGCAGCTCTACTTGGAACATGAAAATGAGCTCGTCTGACATCTGCAACTTAAGTTGCCACATTGCTAAAGTTATCCACTTGGCCAGGTGCATTGAGGCTTATTTCCACTTTGCCAGTTTTTACTTCTGCTTTGGTCATATCATCTGACACGCAGCAAAACGCTGTCGACTTGAACCGATTGTACCTTGAACTCCAAGTCATAATCCAATTGTACTTTTTGGAGTTAAAAACAAACGTCAGTTGCTCAAAACAGACAGACAGCAACACAGAAAGACAAAGGAGACACTCACAAATCGCCAGTAAGCTGCAGTAAAAGTCATTCTTCACAGAGGATAAAGAATATATACCTGAGTGTATACTTTCTGTCTAAATGTGTACCAGCTGTTTAAATATTCCTTGCTTACAGAGTTATAAAACTGGCTATTCGTTAGCCCGTCTATGGTATTTCCCATATGTGTTAGCCTCAAGCTAGCAGACTTAATTGTAAACTACGCCGGGGAACACTGTCTGAGTACTTTGCTGATTTGTGTATGCATTTCACATTTTCAGGAGGTCCAGAAGCAGACTTCCCTGTTCTCGCTGTACTCTCAGATCCTTTCGGCCGTGCCGTCTTTGCTGGTCACTCTTCTGCTGGTGGCGTACAGCGACCGTGCGGGGCGAAAGGTGGCCATCGTCCTGCCGCTGGTGGGCACGTTGCTCTACACGCTGTCCCTGCTGCTCGTGTCCTACTTCCAGCTCAACGTCTACTTGTTAGTCGGCGCCTCGTTCCTGTCCGCCCTCTTCGGGGGCCTGGGCACCTTCCTGGGTGGTTGCTTCGCCTACGTGGCCGACCTGAGCGGCGGCGGCGGCCAGCGGATGACGCTGCGCTTGGCCGGGCTGGACATGATGATCGGGCTTCTGTCGGGCGTGGCCGCGCTCTCCACGGGCTACTTCCTGAGGGCGACGGGCTTCGACGGGCCCTTCCTGACTTCGGCCGCGTGCCAGTCCCTGGTCCTGCTCTATGCCGTCTTCGTCTTGGAGGAGACGGTGACACGGGCGGACGCCGACGGCGTTAGCGGGCGTGTGGCCCTGCGGCAGATGTTCTCTGCAATCTACCGGATGTTTGCGAGGGCCAGCTCCAAGCGGCGGATCCTGCTGGTCCTCCTGATCTCCATCTTCACCAGCTTCTCCTTCGCCTCCGTGGGCAGCTTCTCCTTAATGGTGCTCTACGAGCTCAACGAGCCGCTGTGCTGGACCGAGATTCTCATTGGCTACGGCATGGCGCTGTCCACCACCATTTTCATGTTCAGTTTCGCCGGCGTGGCCGCCTTCACGTACTGCGGCACCCCGCCGCTGCTCGTGGTCCTCATGGGCGTCCTCTCTTTGGCCACGGGCATGATCATGGTGGCCTTTTCCAAAACCACTTTGATGATATTTCTAGGTGAGATACTAGCGCATACTCTGGCTTCATCTCACATGTAAGCAAACATGAAATCTTAAAAGAAGATTTGAAATGAGTTTTGTTGTTGTTGGTAATGGCATTATTGTCACCATTTCAGTTTTGCCCAATTTCTTTTTCTTTTTTTTCGTTTTAGACCAGAGTTAAAATGGAACCTTGAGCCACACTTTTGGGCATGAGTTGCTCCTGCCAACAACTTTAGCACTTTTGTTTGCATCAGTCCATCACCATCACCATTGACTCGCAAGCTAAACCTACACCCACAGAATTTCTTTCTTTCGGAAATTCTGTGGCGCTGACCGCTTAAGAGCGCCTCTTCGTTGGCTGTGAGCGCGCGTACGGCACAGACAGAAAGGCCAAGTGTTAATGTTGTCTTGTATTTTTGTCTTCAGCGAGGGTTCCCATGTTGCTGTCCATCATGCCCTTTTCGGTGCTGCGATCCATGATGTCAAAAATCATCTCCAAGTCGGAGCAGGGTGAGTGTCTGCGAGGCCCCACCCAGGGGCGTTTCAAGTCACCTTGGTGGCTCTCGGCAAGAGCCACCATGGGAGCCCTCCCGGCCCCCAAAACACCAAGATTCAATCCAAAAATATTTCTTTTGAAATAAGCAGAGCTGGGCAGTCGGAACGGTCCAACACTCCGGCCCGGCCCGGCCAGGGGGGTGACAAATTTTAAAAAAGGGTTTGAACAAACAATCATATTTAAATAACGCTCTGCCGTTTGCATCTCGCCTGTGGCGGCGTCATGCATGGAAACTTTTTTTGGGGGGGGCCTTCAATTTTTATGAATAAACCCAGACGGATACACTTGCTTCATTTTCTTTTATTTTCCCTGCGCAGGTGCCTTGTTCGCCTTGCTCTCCTTCGCGGAGGTCCTGACATCTAACGTGTCGGTGGGGGTCTTCAATACCATGTACGCCGCCACAGTGGCTTGGTACCCCGGTTTTGTCTTTTTGCTCAGCGCCGGACTCTGTGCAATCCCGACCATGCTTCTGGGGTGAGTGAGTGAGTGAGTGAGACCTTCAAACTCCAGCACGGAAGCTCTGAAAGGGGTTCTTATAACACCTCTGAAGAAGCTTCAAAAGAATTGCGCATCAACTATGACTACCAATGCATATTTTCCCGTTTCCAATAACTCTTGACACGCCTGCTGACACTCTTTGTAACAATATGGTATGCTGTGTTATCAGGTGCATCAGTAGGGGGCACTGCAGGGCAGTTGGATGTGTGTAAGCCTGTTGTTATGACTGCAGGGCATTCGAGGAACACGTTGTTGGAAATAAACGCTGGCCAAGTTGGGTCAGAGCAAAGAAACTGGACTTGTATCTTTTCTTAGAAAACCCCACTTAAACATGGTGGCAGCGGCGGAGGATTTTGCCGGATTTTTTTGGTAAATCGTTGTTTCCACCGAGGAGACGACAAGACGCTAACGATTAGCGGAGGTTAGCATCGCCAGGCAAGCTCCGAGCATGGACGGGCTGAAAGCGCCACAAACGTTGTGTTTGGACTCCAGCCATTTGTCCAAAACGTGGAAGGCGTGGAGGGACGAGTTTCAACTTTATGTTGGATTAACTGTTGCCGAGGATGACGAGAAGAGGCGGGTGCGGCTCTTCAGGTACCTGGTCGGCGAGGGCGGCAGGGAGCTGCTCGATACGCTCATGGGGGACACAGCGCAGGCGGAGTGGACGTTGGAAGACATGATTGAGAAATTCGACACCTATTGCAGTCCAGCGGTGAATGAAACTGTGGAGAGGTACAAATTTTTCACGAGGAACCAAGGACCCAGTGAGTCTATTGACAACTATGTTACCGAATTGAAGCTGCTTGCTAAGACATGTAACTTTGCCAACTTGAGAGACTCCCTCATTCGAGACAGAATCGTGTGCGGCATTTGTGACGCCAACATGCGGGAAAGATTACTGAGGGAAAAGGCTTTGACTTTGGATGCTTGCCTTCAGCTGTGCAGAGCAGCGGAGCTGTCCCGGGAAAATTGCAGGACCATTGCTGGACAAGTGGAGGAAGTTCATGTCGTCCACGGAGCTTCACGCCAGCAGCAAGGACAGAAAGACAACATGGTGGATTGCAAGTACTGTGGTCGGACGCACGAGAGGAGCAAATACAAATGTCCGGCTTTTGGCAAGAAATGCAAAAAGTGTGGTTCGGACAACCATTTTGCGGCAAAATGTAAAGCTCGCACGGAAGTCAAGCGAAAGACGTCGATTCACTGTGTAGAGGACGTTGAAAGTGAATATGAGGACATTCTGTGTGTTAGAGAGGTGACAAAACTTGAAAATGTGAATACCATAAGCTCTAACAAGGAAAGTGACACAAAGCTGTTTGCAGGCATGCTCTTGGGGAAAAATATGGTAAAGTTCCAAATTGATTGCGGCGCTACATGTAACGTATTACCCGTTAACCTGCTGAACACGGATGCGAGACTGGATGAGACGACGTCAGTACTAGTGATGTATAATGGTAGCAAGGTGAAACCACTGGGCAAGTGTAAAGTTAAGCTGAGGAACCCAAGAAACCAGAAACTGTATCGGCTAGAGTTCCAAGTAGTGGATGAGGACTGCACTGTCCCACTTATAGGAAAAAGAGCCAGTGAGGCTATGAAGCTTATCAAGGTGCATTATGAAAATATTATGGCAATGGACAGTATTGTGACAACAGAGAAAGAGACAAAAGGAGAGTGGACATTTGAACAGATTAAGATGGACTTTGCAGATGTGTTCTCAGGAGATGGGTGTCTGGAAGGAGAGTACACAATGGAAGTGGACAAGAGTGTCAAACCAGTACAGCTGCCAAAGCGACGTGTGCCTGTCGCCATGCTGAAGCCACTGAAGGAGGAGCTTCAAGACCTCGAGCGCAGAGGTATTATCGCACCTGTTGACTGTAGCACCGATTGGATCAGCAGCATGGTGGTAGTACAAAAACAAAATGGCAGGCCAAGAATATGCATTGATCCAAAGCCCTTAAACAAGGCTCTCAAGCGCAGTCACTTCCCATTGGCAACTATTGAAGATGTACTCCCAGACTTGTCTAAAGCTAGACTGTTCACAGTGTGTGATGTTAAAAGTGGTTTCTGGCATGTCAAACTTGAAGAGAAGTCTAGCTACCTGACCACATTCTCCACCCCATTTGGGCGCTACAGATGGCTCCGGATGCCCATGGGGATTAGTCCGGCACCTGAGGTTTTCCAGAGGAAATTGAATCAAGCATTGGATGGACTGCCTGGTCTGTATATCATTGCTGACGATGTGCTTATTACAGGCCAGGGTGAGAGACAGGAAGATGCAATAAGAGACCATGATGCAAAGTTGAGACAGTTTCTGGACAGATGTAAACAAAAGAACATTAAATTGAACCCAGACAAGTTCAAACTGAGACAGGCTGAGTGCAATTACATTGGACACAGGCTCACAGCAAGCGGACTGAAAGTAGACCCAGACAAGGTCCGTGCCATTGAGCACATGCCGAGGCCCACAGACGTCAAGGCAGTGCAAAGACTGTTGGGCATGGTAAACTATCTGGCGAAATTTTGCCCCAAGCTTTCAGACCAATGTGAGGTACTGAGACAGTTGACACACAAAGATGTTGAATGGGAATGGATGGAGCAACATGAAACGGCTTTTGCGAAACTTAAAATGATGATTGCAGGTGCTCCTGTCCTGAAGTATTACTGCCCTGAGGAGGATTTAGTGGTGCAATGCGATGCATCGGACACTGGTTTGGGGGCAGCACTAATGCAGAAAGGCAAGCCCATTGCTTTTGCAAGCAGAGCACTCACGCAGACGGAACGTGGCTATGCTCAGATTGAGAAAGAGTTTTTAGCCATGGTTTTCAGTGTAGAGAAATTTCATCAGTTCACGTATGGGCGTAAGGTCACTGTCCAATCCGATCATAAGCCGCTCGAGACAATTGTGAGGAAACCTCTGTTGAGTGCTCCAAAGAGACTCCAAAGAATGATGCTGCGCATTCAGAAATATGATTTGACTGTAGTGTACGTTCCAGGCAGGGACTTGTTACTAGCAGACACGTTGAGTAGAGCATATCTCCCAGAATGCTCACCCCTGGGCTCTGTTGAGGCTGACATAGAAACTGTTAACATGGTACAGCACCTACCTATCTCCAATGACAGCCTGAGCAGGATTAGAGTAGCTACGGAAGAAGATAGAACGCTTCAAACTCTTATTAAGATGATGCAACAGGGATGGCCATCAGACAAAAGATCAATACCGCCGGAGATCAGGCCATACTATTCGTTTCAAGGTGAACTGAGTCACCAAGATGGCATTGTTTTTAAAGGTGAACGTGCTGTTATACCTACCGCACTCCAGAAGGACATCACCAGCCGCCTGCATTCATCTCATCTAGGTGTCGGAGGATGTCTGAGGAGAGCCAGAGAATGCGTTTTCTGGATTGGCATGAATGACCATATTACAGCACACATCACTCGTTGTGACATCTGCAGGTCAGTAGATGACAGACAACAGAAGGAAACACTCAACCCACATGATTTGCCAAACAGGCCATGGGCAAAGGTGGGCGTCGACATTTTTCAGTTTGAGAACAAGAACTACCATGTGACAGTGGACTATTACTCGAATTATTGGGAAATAGACTTTTTGCCTGACACTAAATCTGCCACAGTGATAAAGAAACTGAAAGCCCACTTTGCTAGATATGGCATTCCCAGCACTGTAATTTCAGATAATGGACCTCAATACTCATCGGAGGATTTCCACAGGTTCAGTCGGCTGTGGGAGTTCGAGCACAAAACATCATCTCCAGGTTACCCTCAGAGTAACGGCAAAGCAGAGTCTGCCGTGAAGACAGCAAAAAGACTTTTGCAAAAGGCTAAAGCGGCTGGGCAGGACCCATATCTTGCGTTATTGGATCACCGCAATACACCGTCACAAGGACTAGACTCAAGCCCGGCGCAAAGACTGCTGAGCCGCCGTACAAGGACACTGCTCCCAGTCAAGCCCAGCCTTCTTCGGCCCAAAGTGATTAGAGCAGGGCCAGTACTGCTGAAAAATCAATTCCGCCAGTGTGCTTATTACAACCGCTCTGCTAGGGATCTCGATGCATTAAAACCTGGCGATTGTGTTAGGGTTCAGCCTTTTCACCCCCACACTAAGTGGAGGTTGGGCAGAGTGAAAAACTGTGTTGATTGCAGATCCTATGACATTGAATTGGATTCAGGTGCTGTTCTGAGAAGGAACCGTAGACACCTCAGGCACGCTCTGGGAGATCCACATGTGAGGCCAATAGACATGGAGGCTGAGGATCCACCAAACACCCAAGCGAGTCCAATACAACCTCAGCCAGCCGCTCCGTCCGATAGGGATAGGCCGATGACAACTAGGAGTGGTAGAGTTATTCACAAGCCGCAGCGGTACAAGGACTTTACTACTTAATCACATGCTTTGGGGATTCTTATTTTTAAGGGTAATTGTAATTGTGGAAAAAAAAAAAAAAAAAAGGGTGGGATTCCTCCTAACAGAGGAGCACTGTTTTGTTTGGGATGTTGAAATTGCATCTGTCACTGAGAAAAAAAAACTGTTGTCTCAGCATTGTTCACATTGTATGTGTTCGGCACCAAGTCCAATTTAAAGGACAAGCTTTCCAAAAAGAGAAAGGATGTAACAATATGGTATGCTGTGTTATCAGGTGCATCAGTAGGGGGCACTGCAGGGCAGTTGGATGTGTGTAAGCCTGTTGTTATGACTGCAGGGCATTCGAGGAACACGTTGTTGGAAATAAACGCTGGCCAAGTTGGGTCAGAGCAAAGAAACTGGACTTGTATCTTTTCTTAGAAAACCCCACTTAAACACTCTTGACCTGAAAAAGTGCTGCGCAAACTCTTAAGGCGGAAACATGCACTCAGCCTTAGAAAAAAAAAGTGTGTGCTCCTTCTGTGTGCATTCTTTTGTCCTGAGTGCACACAAAAGTAGTACTCAAGTCGTACTAGTAATTGTAGTGCTCCATCTGAAGTGAAGTCATGTGAGTCCTGTGTTTTCTTACCTGAGTCCATGAAGCCCGATGTCTGTGGATCAGGTATGGCCAAATAACAAAAAGGGCGGGACCTTATTCCTGGCCTGAATACTTGAACCCCTAACCCAGGCTTTTGAATCCCTAATTTCACACCTTAATCCTGATAATTCTGTCAAGTCAGCAGTCTTGTGGGGAAAAGCGACCAGACCCATGAAACGTTTCATCTTTCCAGCGCGGTGAGCGTGCTGGGAGTGGAGGTGGCCGGCGAGGACGAGACGGGGGAGTCGAACGAGGACGAGGTCCCTCAAGCCGACAAGGACGCGCCCCCTCGAGACCACGGCGACCGCGACAAGCTGCTAAACTGAAAAACTTAACAAACCAACAAATGACCTCGCAGATCGCCGCCGTTTCTTCGACGCTCTCGTCTGAAATTGTTACTTTAACTTCCTCAAAAGTTCCTCACGTATGGACAAAAAGCTGGTTCTTTTCTTACGTTGACACGCCGCCAACACGTAGCATTTAGCGTGCTACGTGAAAGCAAATTAAAAGAAGCGTGTTACTTCAGGGAAACGAACACCGCAATGCAAACCGTTTTCAGTGAAAAAAAGATCTTGTGTAAAGGTCACTTTTGTATGCGTGCGTGTTTGACCTGTGATTGTTTCTCAATACAAATCAAATGTGTGGTTTCCTGAACAGTTTTTCTGCCAGTTTTCTCAGCGACCACTAGAGGTCGCTCTTGTCACATCGTATGGACAATTCTTACTGGGTTTGAAACTTTATGAAATTGTAACCTTAATTTGATACCCTAACACAGGTTGCCAACACTACTATGACGTCACCCCAATTTAAAATTCAAACTTAAAACCTTAAGTGTGGCTAAAAACCCTCACTTGACGCTCTACCTATGTCCTGAAACCCTAACCTTGGTTTTAAACCCCCACTTTGATAACCAAATCGTCCGAATTTGAAATGATGATTTGACACCCTAATCCTGAATTGAAAGCATACTTTCAAACCTTGGCCTGTGACCATCATTTGAAACGCTCTTCCGAACTCAAAACTCCACTCGAAAACTCGGCCCTGCCCTTGAAATTCTAATGTGAAACCTTCTTTTCAGACCTGAAACTGGAAGGCCGGAACGGTACCTAGATCGTGGCCAGAGGGTGGGGAACTGACTGGCATAAAGGGGTCAAGCGAGAACCTGTCAGGAGCCAGTCCATCAGAAGCCAAAAATGACATTAAGAGCGAGTATAAAAAAGTGACTATGCAAGTCTGCATAGTGACTTGCAGAATCGCGCTAGTTGGTACGTAGCCTGCATGACGGCAATTATTTCATATCAATTTAATAGGATTTATTGTATTTTATGTAAGCGTTTGGCAAGCGGGTAGCTTAAAGTGATTGGACGAGACCATTAGGCGTCACACATGTGAGGGTTTTGATTGGCTGACAACTCTTCACTTCCATTCTTTATCCACGCCCATGCAAAAGACAACAAGTCCAGACTCAAACATGGCTGAAGCGGACACATTGGAGACTACGTCAGGCGGAATCTTACAGGAGATTTTCACGTCCCCTTTGAACCTGACCCTACTCGCGTTGTGTCTTTACCTGCTGTATAAAATCTTCCGCGGCGACAAGCCGCCGGAGGTATCAGCGGCGGAGGAGCCGCTGCCCAAACTGAAGAAGCGAGACTTCACTCTTGACGAGTTGAAGCCGTACGATGGGCAACAAAATCCCAGAATCCTCATGGCTGTCAATGGGAAAGTCTTCGACGTGACCAGGGGCAGCAAATTCTACGGGCCCGGTAAGCTTTATGGGATCTTCAGCCAAAACTTTCCTAAAGGCCGAATGTTTGAAAGTTGCTTGTTGTCTTCATTTTCTTAATTTGAAGTTTTCTGTTTTCGCTGTCGTTCCACAGTAAAGTTAGAAGACAAAATACTCAGCAAACAATGAACAATTAGGAACAGCTCTTGGTCTGGTTTAATCCAATTTTGCTTTACAATTGGGCTACATAGAAAATTCGAACCCTCGTTTATCTCATCTAAGTTTTACAACTTCTGCTACGTGTAACCTCTGACCAGCATAAAGATCACATCGCTACCCATTTTTTTATCCTTGATTCATTGCTGTACACACACAGCCACTGAATCCCATGCTACTTTCTATTAAAAAAATGCCGAATGTAGCCTTTTTTGAGCGGTTGTCGGCTTTTGTGACAACATGGATCAGAGTTTAAACAAAGCAATACAATACAACTTTATTTATATAAGTAGGCTTGAGTGCATTGGGGCTCAATAAAAAATGTCATTTGCAGAGGCAGCACTTCAAGCTCTTGGTAATTAGTGTGTGATTCCATGCATGTGGTGCATGCAGCACACATTCAAACGCCCCACTCTGTTGACAACTCCACAGTCAAGTATCAGAATAAGAATGCCCTTTATTGTCATTGTACTCAGTGTACAACAAGATTGGTCAGTGCAGCCCATAAAAGACAAGCATTTTTACTCATGGAGGCAGCACTTCATACACTTCCCACCAAACCGTGTCGACAACAATTCAAGTATGAGCTGCCTAGCAGAAGCTGACCCTTATTGGAACATCGCAAAAGCCAATTTGGGCTATAAACACAAAAACGTTTTCAGTTGCGCAAGCAGCACTTCATGCACTTGTCGATTAGTGCGCAGATTCCCAGCGCATCGACAATTTCTGCAATCAAGTATGTGCTGCTTATTAGAAGCTAACATTGAGAAAACTCAGTGCAGCTCTGCTTACCTTTGGGCTTTGTAACGGTAGTGTTTTAGAGATCGCAGTCCTGTTGCTTGAAAGTTCTGGATCTCAGATGATCATACAAGTCATGGGCGGAGAAACTCAGTGTGGGGCTGGTATTATGTAGAGTAAATTAGCCGATTTTAAGACAGACTCGCTGGCAGACGCATTCTTGGAATTGGTCTGATAAGAAAAGATCGACATGTTTAATTCTACGTCTAAGTCCAATGTCCATCATGTGTTTTCCAGACGGTCCGTACGGCGTGTTCGCCGGCCGGGACGCATCCCGAGGCCTGGCCACGTTCTGCCTGGGTCAGGAGGCCCTGAAAGACGAGCACGATGACTTGTCCGACCTGAACGCGGCGCAGCAGGAGAGCCTCTCCGAGTGGGAGGAGCAGTTCATGTGTGAGTGCCTGCTAGAGTCTCCCCATGACAAATATCAACTTTGTTTGCTCAGCATTGTGCATAATTTGTTATATGGCATATTTGGACTATTTTTTTAAGTGCTTGACTTACCCAAATTTTATCCGGTAAAACTATTATATAAAGTTTTTATCTTTACTTGAGTTCACTGTCAAGCCAATAGGTGAAATTGTTAATATCTGGCCCATTTTCTGCCATTCCAGTTAAATACGACTACGTCGGCAAGCTGCTGAACCCCGGCGAGGAGCCGACAGAGTACACAGATGATGAAGAACCGAAGGACAAAAAATCAAACTAAAGAATGAAATGGGCAGGGTAGTGAGGGGGGGGGACACGAATGCCTTAATTATAAATCTTCTGTGTTGTTATTGGAAAACTGTTGAGCTCACACCAAGGTTACGGTAGGTTACGTAAACATCTTTCTGCCGCCTCGAGGTGTCAGCAGCTTCGAGCGGTTGCAAATCATTTGGATCATCGTTTTTCAGCTCTGGATGTCATGCAAAACGTAATTCTCAAATCAGTATGTTTGTTCATGTTGATTAAAAGTCAGAGGTGATTATGCCAAGGCG